>NC_060274.1:68381917-68501658 GCF_021613505.1 Equus quagga
AAAAAGGGAAAAAAAATAAAATAAAATCTTAAAAAAAAAAAGTGGATTGGCTATTGCATAGTTACTTTCCTTTAGGAGATGGCAGAGGCCTAGCAGGCAGATTACCTAACTAGTGCTGATTGGGGATTCCTGACTGACTGGTTTAAGATTTTATTTCTGGGAGAGATGCAACTATAATCACGTTAAGTCTCAGTTTGGTGATGTGGAACTTAGCGTAAGTGACTCCATATGGGGCCTATTGCCTTCTTTTTAACAATGTAAATGTAGATGGCGAGCATAGATGATATGATAAGCAAGGAATGACCTCAGGCTATGCTATATAAAGCACCTATAAAGTCTAATTTAAAAATGCAAGATATTTAGTGATGAAAGAAAGAACCTATGTACACAATATTTCTCTGGAACCCAAATCTTTTTTTTTTCTTAACTCTTGAAAGGCTCAAAGGGTGGGGAAGGGTATATAAGAGGTCACCCTCCAGCTGCTTATTCATCACACTTCTAGACTCACCCATCCTTATGGGTAATGATGAGGATTTTTAAGCTGCTTAATTTTAAAATGGCTTATGATGAGGATTTTTAGGCTGGTTAGTTTTAAAACTACAGATGAGATTCAGGCTCCAAGGAGTGGAATTTGTTTGCCCCTTTGTTGGGAAACATTTACATTTCTAAGGGAAATCTCTATCTGTGAAGATGCCTCCCTCTCTGTGCCAGGAAGAAGGGGGAATGGTCTTATCTCTAGAAGCTCTTAATGGGGAAGGCAAGAACTTAAGTTGGTTGCTGTCTGGCAATCTCATGTAACTGGTTTAGGGTGGTGGCGTCTAACCTTTCTAACCTTTACTTAATCCGATTTGATTCTTGTCTAAAAGTCATGGGATCACCCAATGACCAGACCCCACCTGCACTGATACCATTTTAACTTTTTTTCATGTTCTTTCCTTTGTCTTGTAAAGAGATGAATCATATACCTATGCCTTAAATTTAGCCCTAACCCTCAACTCGGGGCAGCAGCAGGAGCTCTGACTGCCTGTGGGTCCTGTCCCCACGCACCAGCTCTGCCTGCCCATGGGTCCTGTCCCCATGCCAGCGGGTCAGCAGCAGCAGCTCTGCCTGCCCATGGGCTCTGTCCCCATGCCAGCGGGGGCAGCAGAAGCGGTGGCAGCAGAAGCTCTGACTGCCCATGGGTCCTGTCCCCATGCTATTCCACACTATTCTCTAAATAAAAGAGCACTACTGCCAGATCTTGAGAGTCTAAGAAATCTTTCTTTCGACTCCTCAGCTCACCGACCCCGCATCATTTCATCCATCGATTTTTGCTGGAAAAGTGTGAAAAATGTTTAACTACCACAAAGCCTTCTGATATCTTCCATGTTTACTTATGGGGATAAGTCACCCAAGGAACAAGATATTTCAATTATGATTATAAATTGATTTATCTTTATGTTTGAAGTGGCGAATATTTGCAGGCAATCATTCGTCTCCAGATATGCTATTCACCACCAAGTGTTTCTATCAATAAGTTCAACATTAATAAGTGAAAAGGTGTTTTGAACATATAAAAATTAGATTAAATGATAAAGGAATGAAACATACTGTAAGAAAGAGCATCACTTCATTGTTTTAGACTTTGGTTTCCTATTTTATAAATTATAGTATTGGATTACAAACCCTTGTGGGGGATCCAAATTGGCCATCTCAAGATGTGTCTCTTTGGCATGAGGATTATTTTGGGTTGGTTTACTTTTAAGAAGCTGCAGACAAGGGAGAAGCTCTGAAAACCAAGTTGAAGTTACCCTTTGTAAGAGACATTTATATTTGTATGGGAAATCTCCATTTGCAAAGGTGTGTCCCTCTCTGTACTAGGAAGAGGGGAAATGACCTTGTCTCTAGAAACTCTTATTAATGCAGAAGCAAGGACTTAAATCAGCATAATAGCCTTGCTCTCTTATTCTCATTTATTGTGCTTTTTCTGGTAATCTCCCATAACTGACTCCCTCCACCCCCAACATCTTCCTTTGTCTTTAGCTGAAGGTGGTATTTAAGGTGACAACCTCAGCCATCTGGCAAGTTACTCAGTTATCCTGGGTTTCTCCCATGTATACATATTATAAAGCTTTGTTTGATATTCTCCTGTTATTCTGTCTCATGTCAATTTAATTCTTAGTCCAACCAGAAGGACCTAGAGTGGGTAGAGGAATTGTCTTTCTCCCCTACACACAAAAGGCACTTCTAGATTTACTAGGCTGTGTTGATATTATAGGCAAGTCCTCTTGTCCAACACATGTTGTTTAACCTTTGCTAAAGACCTACACAGAGATATCTAGTGCACATGTAGTGGTTAGAGTGTAATTCCAGAGTTAGCTCAATTTAGGATCAATAAACAAGGTTCTATTCTTATCTTGGCTATAGACTTTGGAGAAATTATAATCTTTTTAAGTTTCAATTCCTCATCTATAAAATCGGGTAAATAATGGTACCTACCACCAGGGCTGCTATTCAGGTGGCACCCACCATTTCAGCCCTCTGAGTTGTTAATAGTCAAAATCATTTCTGGTTGGGTGGTACCTACACTGTGCTGTTATTAAATATTTTGAATATAAAGTCAGAATAATATTGGTTTTCTCGATAAATATTTATTTTCAATAACCTATAGTCGCAGTAGCAGCATGGACTTATGGATTTCTGCATTATTTTATACATCAGAAGAGTCTGTAAAATATTATTTCTGTGCTTTCTTCAGCCTCTTCAATTCTGAACATAATTCTAGTATCTTTCACACTGAACAGTTAAGAAAATATGGCAGATACAATTTTAGAAATTGACAACATATTACTTGACAGAGATTCAATACTTTTTACATCAGATCATTGCTGAAGGAGTGGTATTTATGGTAGGAATCCTAATTCAGGATTTGGCTAAAAATATTATTCATTGGTGCCAGCCCGGTGGCACAGCAGTGAAGTTCACACATTCCTCTTCTTGGTGGCCTGGAGTTCACTGGTTTGGATCCCGGGTGCAGACATGGCACCACTTGGCAAAAGCCATGCTGTGGTAGGCGTCCCACGTATAAAGCAGAGGAAGATGGGCATGGATGTTAGCTCAGGGCCTGTCTTTCTCTGCAAAAAGAGGAGGATTGGCCGTAGTTAGCTCAGGGCTAATCTTCCTCAATATATATGTATGTATATATATATATATATTATTATTATTCATTGTTTCTTACTCTGATAAAACTTACCAAAGTACAGACACATCTTCCCTGTCTAAAGATAAATTAGAAGACATTAAAGAATGGTGTTAAAAATCATTAGCATGTAAGTGAGGGCTCTTTACGTATATGTAACAAATTAACTTAAAATGATATTTTAATATTGTGTTTCAAAATAATGCTTGAAAACTTGTGGAATTATAAGAAACTCAAAACCTATTGCCAAGAAAATGATAGATAGTAAAATAATTATTCATCTGTGGGAATCCTTGAATTTAGTCTATCATATTGAGAGCTTCCTTTTCAACACCAGGGTGGGACCAGGCAGACATAGAACATCCATAGCAAAGAATTCTGACAGTGCAGGTCTTGACTGGTGGGGCAAAACTGAAGAGGTGACATCATTAAACAAAAATAGAGGGACTGCTTTAGATTACACAGACTTTAACCCATGAATACAGATGTGCATCCATGGGAAGATATCACTTCAGATCTCTCTTTGCAATTTAATATGTTCTTCTCATTCCAGCTATCGTGGAATTTGCTAACAGGCTACTTCCAAATGCTGCTCTCCAACAGGTGCAGGTCCTTATCACAAAGTGAACTCATTTGCACCTGCTTACGGCTCTGCACGGAGTACAGTAACCATGTCAGTAGTGCTTTTGCTTATCAAATTTACATTTCAAAGTAGTTAAATTGTTTTGAAAGTGTATCCCAGTGTGGAGTCTTTTGCAATCTTGGCTTGATGTTTAAAATGCCTGAATCCTACCGGAAAAAAAAGAAATATTCTTGACATTCGATAAAGCACAAAGGAAAAATAGGGTAAATTTACAAGTCGTTCTTTCTAGAGATACATATAGCTTATATCACCATTCATATTTAAAATAAAATTGAATTAAATGCTGAATGTTGAAAGAATTTTAGATGACATCTGTGTCATTGTATCCTCCTCATTTTGTAAATAAAAACACCACGTTCCAGAGAGCTTATGACATTAGTAAAACAACATAGTTTGGAGTTAGATATGTCTCAGTTTGACCCCTGACTGTGTCGCTTAAACTGTGGGAATGCTAAGCCTCAGTTTCATGATCTGCTAAAGATTAAATAAAATAATTTAATCAGTTATGAATAAACCATGGAGGAAAATCCAGTAGGAAAGACCTGACAGATCACTGAGAAGATATGAGATGACAGCATGGTTATAGGCCTCACAGAAGGATGTGGGGGCTACACAACATGAAATATTTTAATATCTGCTACCAGTCTGTCTGGCTGAACTTTTACAGGCCATGGAAATACTGCTGGATATTTTTGTCTGACTCTCCAGTTCATTCCTCTCCCTTCTCCACTCCTCTCTATGTTCTAGAGTGCTGGTTGGCCAGCATGGACTGCATCAACATGTTCCTCTATCTTCTAGTTTCCTGTTGGGTCCTGGTAAGGACTCTATCCCCTTTTAATCTTGAGCCAGGGCTGGTAACAGATAGGCTGTACTCTGCTGTGGTCCCCCATATGCATAACTTTGTAAATAGTCTTTTTGAGCAAATAAACCTTCCTTGAATTATCCAATTTCCAAAGTCTGTGTGTTCCTGTCTGGGATGCTGACTGATAAAGTCCCTGATGACAGAGTCCCACTGCAGCTTCCTAGAGGTATAAAATACTTCAAATGACATGACTCCAAATTGTCCCTCTGGTTTTTATTCAGACAAATTGCTATGGAGTACACTCATTCTGGTCGTACTTTTGAACTAGGTTCTTGGGGCAGCTTTCTGATCTGGACTAGCTGCAAGGTCATAGGGTCAGGCATGTTGGATTCCTGTGTGCAGGAACAGTGCCAGTTTTGAGAAAGCCTGAGGATTACTGGAAAATTATTTGTAAGCACAAATGAAATGAGTGGAATATTCATTTAGTGCTAACATGAGCCTCTTAAGAAGTTCTACTAAAAGACCTAATTTCCTCTATTATGATCTATTATATTAGAAAAAATACATCTTAAGTTCAATAAAACATTTGTCAGTTTATAATTATATCTATAAGGACAAGGTCAAAATATGTGGATTGGATTCAATAGCTGATTCAATATCTATGTCCCCAAAACGTCAATCAATAGATTGATCTCAACACAGAGAAATATCTCTAGAGTTCTCCACACTGTTCAAAGCCATAAAGAATGACATGGAGTGTATGATATATAAAGTTTTAGAAGATAATATAGTATACATGAATTAAGACTAAGTTTCCCTGTAATATGAAAAGGACTAAAATTCAGAAATATAATTTAGTGAAAATAAATGCAAACTCCTTAATTTCAGGTCCAGAAAAAAAGAAAAAAATTGCAAATATAGCATCATTTTAGACTTAGTGTAGCAGCAGTTTTTTGTGAAATATATCATAATAGTTTTAGTTGGCCACAAATTCAAAATAAGCTTACAAAATGATGGTTTGACTAAAAATCCTCTTATAGAATTTTTGGCTGCCCTGCTCAGACCTTATCTGGAATAGCAGGTTCACTTCTCAGTGGCACATTTTGAGGCGAAGCCCTGAAGACCAGAGAACATCTAGGTGGTAAAGGAAATACACTGAGAAATGGTTGATAGTGCTTTGTATTATTAGCACAAACAAAGTCAAACTGCAAAAACTTATTAGCTAAAGTCTTGATTTGAAGGGTAGTCTATCGGGAGACGAAGGAAAGCTATTCTGTGTTATGCCAATGAACCGAGACCAATGGGAAGAATTAAAAAGAGTCTGATTTCAGCTTTGTGTAGTAAAAACGGCATTTACGACTGCCCAACAACATATCAGTTCATCTCCCAGAATAGCAACTGAATGATCACACAGTACAGAAAAAGGAATCCGTGATCTAGAAGAGAATAGACAAGATTCTCAGAAGTTCTGAGCCTTCTGGGTGCTGGATCTATCAGATAGAAATATCAGGTCTGTGCCCGATTATAAACTCTATACATATACTCCGGGGTGAGACTTGAGATATATATGTGTACACACATTATTTTTTCACACCAGGCTAGGTAATATTTTATGTTTAATCTTACCACATGTCTAATATTTTTCCAGATCTATTATATTCGTATCTCTTCTCTGTCTTGTACAATTTATTCATTTTCACCTTAAATCTGTAGATTCCTTCATTTTTGCATTCAATTGGTAAATTTATTTATTTCACAGTTGCCCAATACGAAAACACTGCATTTTTGACAACAAATTCATGCATATCCAGCCCAATCTGGAAAAAAATTAAGCTCCTAAACTAGGATTTTACCTTGTAGTACTCTTGGACATCATGATTTTTTTTCAAGAAAACAATTGATACATTGATCAAGTTTTATAAACTTGTCAAAGATTCATTTATATAAGCTTATTATGACAATTCTATACAATTAAGAACAACATAACCCTACTTGCTCATAATTTTTGTGAGAAAAATTGTTATAAAATAATTTCACAAAATGCTTGCTGAAAAGAGAATATGGCTTCCATTCAACAGAAATATACAGTGAGTTTGACCCTGAAGCCCCTTCTTTCTGCTCCTTATATATCTGGCCTTTAAAGCCCCTCAACTTTTACCCGTTTTCAATTACGCCAGCAGTTTTTCCTGGATTCTATTAATTGGTAAGTTCCAGGCTGGCAAAAGACCTCTGTCTACATATTCACTTATTCTAACAACAGAGAACTGAGGCAAAAAGAAAACTCAGACTAATATTATAGTTAGGATGTAATTTAAACCAATATTTAAATTCTTCTATGGACCAAATCATCTACATAATTTTATTAATTCTTTTCTTTGCAGAGACAAGCAAGCTTATTGAATTAGCTGAGAATGAATATCTGGAAAAGTACTTTGTCTGACTACCTATAAACCTCTTTTTTATAAATAATAGCAGTTTAACTCTTTCCTGCCCAAACTGGATTCTGACTTAGAAAAATATCATTTAATTGACTAAAGTTGCAAAAGAAAATAATGGAGCAGATACTATCATAGTTCATTAGGATTAGTTTCAAATTCATTTTGATAGAATAAAGGGGTGGTTTATAATCTTATGAGGGTTTTATACTCTGTGAAAATCTCTAAGTCTCTGGATTCTTTTGAAAACTGCACATACTCAGATACAGACAAAAAATGGACAGCATAGTATGCTTGCTGTCAAACTGCTCATACTATTTCCCCCTTGGAGTTAGAAAGCTAAATCTAATCAAATCTACTTAAAAAGAGGAAAAACACTGGAAAAAGTACTTTAAACTATTGGAAAAGTATGTTTCATCAAGAATTTGAGCAAGACCAAAATTTACTAAATTACTGTAATAAAAAAACCTAATATTTTCCACAATAATTCTACGCATGCCATATAGTTTTACTCTGTCACATACACATAAATGAAAGAGCAACGTTCCTTTTAGGGAAGGAATAAAGAAGGTCCTACATAGACGTGCATTCTGTCCTTAGAATTCTTGTCACAATATAGGTCATGCTAGTGGGAAAATCTCTGCCATTAACAAAGTCCTAAGCAAAGTACTTTTTCCCCTCAAAACAATCATGAGTGTTGCAGAATGTCCAGAATCACCCTGACTCTTCCTCTACACTGTTCTCCTTTCATCCTCCCGAGGACAATTCTACCTTTGCCCATTTGAGGGAAATATAGATTTCGGGGAAGGAGAAAATTATTATTTTAACAATGATGCTATCTAGTGGCTAAAACCTTGAACATGAAAGAGAACTAGGGAGAGTGAAAAGAGATTAATAAAGCTGCAAAGGATAACCTTGTTGATATCCAATCCCCTTTCTCTCATGGATTATAAACCTCTGGCTCAGAGAGTTTTAATTTCTCAAGATCTAATGCTAAATCTTGAGTTCAGCCATAAATACAGTGAAATTGATCATGAGCTATATTGCTATGAAATGTTTTGTCTTTCGTATGGAGCTCTTCCTCTTTATACACGCTCAGCAGAAATTATATTTTGGACTGTTTTCGGTGGAAGCAATGCCTTTATGCTAACATGTCCAGATAACTACCCAGAATCCATAGTGACCAATAACACCCATTCACAAGACAACTAACTTACGAAATGAGTCCTGTTTTCAACTTGTTAAGAGAGCTCAGAAGGCTGAAATTTCAATCTCCTAAGAGTAGCTCCTAAGCATTATCTTTTACACAGCTGAGTTAATTGGTCACAAGTTTTCTAAATTTATATTTGGTCTTTCTAAACCTGGGTGATAGCATTCAAGTTTATCCTAGGATATTTTATATCCAAGGACCCATTTTGGTGGTGGCCAGAATTTTCACATGTACTTGCAATTTAAGCAGTTAAAAAATTGGCGTCGTATATATAGACAATTGAGAATTCATAAAGAGCAAAGCACAGATATTGAGAATATTTTGGTGAGCAGAGATAAGCAAGCAGTGTGCTACATTAATTTTTAAGACTCTGCATATTAATTTCCTCAAACAATTGCATCTCTCACGCTTGCTTAAGTTTTGAACACATTTTGATAAAGTATCTTTATTTAATAATATTTGACCATACAAAATTAAACTCATTTAGCTTTTCTTTTTCCTGGTAATAGAATAATGCCCGCTTAAGATTTCTTTTTTTCCTCAAGACAGTTTCAAAGGCCCATGGGCCCTAGGTTCCTGAACACCTGTTAAAAAACTACAAACCAGAGGGAAATCTCCCAAATATTGCTGAATCAAGTTACTTTCTCAATTTGAAACTCTATTGATCCATTCTGGGATGCTTTCTTATATCTTCAATGGTCTGAGCAGAAATAATATTCAACAAATCATATTCTTGATCACACAGAACCATTTAAAAACTGAAAAATGGGGTTTATTTCGAGAGAAAGAAAGATGATTGTCTTTAAAATAAAAAAATTAAATAGAAACAAAAGTAGCAGCATATATGATAATACATTTACTTTCTTCTAATTTGCGTAAATTATATAAACTCTTTATGATTGCTTATTACTAGTCTATTTATCCACCTTCTTTGCCTTTCCCTTTCCTGTTGTCAACCTCCAGACCTATCAAACTGCTTGTCATTTTCTAAAACTCCTGTATTATTTTGTTCCTGGATGCCTTTGCTTTTTCTTCTATGTATAACAGTTTTCCCCCAGATTTCTTTTGCAAAAATCATCTTTCAGAACCACAATCAAGAATTTCTCATGGAAATATTGTATAACACTCCCCAAAGTCGTAGAAGTCTTCTTGTTGCTTTTTGTATAACTCAATCAGTATTTATTGCACTGTGTTGAGATCATGGATTTTATTATTTGTGTCTTTTGGTAGATGTGAACTCCTTTAGGAAAACGACTTTGCCTGCTTCATCTAACATTGACTACCACAGGCTTAGAGTAGAGGTTGGAGAACTGAGTAAAGTAGTGAATAAACACATGAAGAAACAGGGCCTCAAACTTTGGTGACTGTATGCATTGCCATCTGACTTGGCCTAACGCCAAAGAATACATACATAGTAACCTAAAGAGGAAATGCCTAAGCAAGTAATCAAACAAATCAATTCATTTAGTTGTTATCATTGCCATTATATCACAGACCAATCATTTCCGTTATTTTCATGTTCAAATCAGTTTAACCCCTGATTTAGATACTATATATTCCAACCCCTACTCTGGGGTCAAAACTGGCCAGGAAACTTGGAGTTTCATCTTGAGAGCTGAAATTATTCCTGGATAAAGCACAGATTAACCAAACTATTAATAAAAAATCATTGGAAAGTTGGCACAGCAGTTGCCTGTTCTCAGCAGTAAAATGCAGTGTAAAGAGTGTAGGTTTTGGAGTCGGACAGAGATGGCTTCAGTTCCTGAAAAGGTTACTTTCTAAATGTGTGACCTTCTAAAAGATACTTTCCTTGGCCCTTTGTTTATTTATTTTTATTTTTGAAAGTTGAATATTAATATCTACCTCTTGAATGGGGGTGGAGAAATGGCGCAAGACTGATGGAGATAAAATGGAAAAACGCCTACTTCCATGTCTGACAGAGGAATTAATAAATATTAGTTTATTGCGTTAATACCACTTTTTCTTCACTAACACTGCTCGTTCATCTTCGCCTTGCTTTGGCAAACATTCTGAATGCTGGAGCTATTTGGTGGAGAATCATAGATGCCACCAGTTTCCTTAATGCTTAGAATGCAGCAGAAGTCGAAATAGTGTGTGAGCGTGCTGAGCGTAATAATTATCTTTCCCCCTTCCTTCCCTCCTTCCCTCCCTTCCTCTTTTCCTTCCTTCCTTTTTTCTTTCTCTCTTACTCTCTTTCTTCCTCCTCTTTCTTCTTTCTCCTCTCCTTTTCCTGCTCTTCCTCCTTTTTAATATGAATCTGAGCAAATCTAGGAAATACAAAAGCATCTTAAAATTAAAAGTTCGTCTTTATCAAACTTATACTGAGTATCTGCTCTTGTTTCATCTAAAAGTAGTCAATCATCTCTAATATTTATTTTTATATGAATTATCTCCCAGTCCCATTTTTTTCCAGGTTCATGGTAAAATCTTTAAAATTTGTCACAAGCTGATTAAAATATTTTTTTCTCTTCTCATCAAAGACGTATTTAAAGCTGCATCTTTACAAGTCTGCTGTTTTTTATTCAACTTGGTAAAAAAAAATAGTATTAGCCAATTTGTTTAATTTTATGTAAACAAAACCACCAATTGATTGATGAATCTTTCACTTTTCAGTTCATTGTTTGAGCATTAGGTAGGTAGATACGAATTAAATTATTTCACTGGAGCAGGCATGATAGGGAAGCATTTTCTAGCACTGACAGAGATTATAGTTGCCGAAATAGACTTTTAAGGTATTAGACAAGTACTTGGTGGAGAATGGTTAATAAACACTAATTAAGTCAGCTACAAAAGAAACCCTTGGAAGAAGGTCAATATTATTGTGTTTAAACTGGCTTTTCACATTTACTGAATCTACGTACAACTGGGCAAGCTGCAGTTCCTCTGCTTTCTTACTTTCTCCTCCCCTTTTATTTAAACTGAAAGTTAGGGGGGCCCAGCCCCATGGCCGAGTGGTTAAGTTCGCGTGCTCCGCTGCAGGTGGCCCAGTGTTTCATTGGTTCGAATCCTGGGTGCAGACATGGCACTGCTCATCAAGCCACGCTGAGGCAGCGTCCCACATGCCACAACTAGAAGGACCTACAAGGAAGAATATACAACTATGTACTGGGGGGCTTTGGGGAGAAAAAGGAAAATAAAAATAAAATAAACTGAAAGTTGACTTGCAGATCATATTCCCAATCATCTCTTTAACTTATTTAAGTTGCCACGTATATATTGCGTGTTGCATAAACTTTCTGAGTTAGGAAGCGTGGTCAATAAGTAAAGCTGATTAATCCACTAAGATTAAGAATGAATATTAACAAGGCCAAAAAAGGTTCCCACTTACTTCCTCTAGGGTAGAGCTCCGAGGTAAAATTTTACTTGATTGACTGTGGAAGTAAGAATAGTCTTCATTTTAGCTCTAACTGCCATGATCTAGAGCTAAGTGTTGTTAACCGGGCACTAGCAGAAGTCATCAGGAACACAGGATCTGAAGGGTATGGCGAATACAAGTTGCCCTCAATCAATTATTGGTTACTTAAAGTTCACCTAGTATAATAACAATAATAATAATAATTACAATTAGCATGAATGGGACACGCTTACTATGTGGCAGATACTAACTGTTTTATTTTTCCTCCTTGTGACTATTGTTTGAGGTAGGCACTACTTTGATCCTGACTTTACAATGAATAATCTGAAGCTCAAAGAAGTTAGGTAATTACCAAAAATTGCACAGCTACTAGATGATAAAGCTGGGATCTGAACTCAGGCAACGTGGTTGTAGAGTCCATGGTCTAAGACAATTTTCCATTTTTCTCAAGGTGCCAAATTATAATTTCAGTGAGGCTGGGCCCAAGATGGCAGACTTGGTGACGAGGCTGTCATCAATGCCTTAGGCAATCATTGATGGCAGTAATGGAAGTAGTTGCATAGGCAAAAATCAGCAAATATCTATTTTGTCAAAATAGAAGCTAGAAAAACTGGAAGAAAGAAAAAGGTGAAGTGATCAGAGAGGACACACTTGGAGACTAGGACCTCAGAAATCTCGACAAGAACAATAGCTGTCATTTTCTGAGATACTAATATTCCAGTTTTATTCTTTTCCCATCTTTCCACCTGAAGCACTACCGGCAGAGATCCTTACGATTTTCAGCGATACATTGATACTACAAATAACAAGACCTTATATTTTTTGTATGCTTATCATGTGCCTGGCACTGAAAAGGGGCATTACTCCACATTATTTCACTTATTCCTTGCAACCTTGTGAAAGAGATATTGTTTTATTTTGAAATTGAATACACTGAACCTTAGGAAGTTTACTATATTTTTAAAACTACAAAATTAAGAAAGAAAATCAGAAAAAACACAAATTCCAGCAACAAAGTATCATTTTATAAGCATCAGACCAGTAAAAATAGAAAAATGTATAATTTCAATTGTTGGTCTGCATATGGGACACATGATGCAGGTGCCTTCATACACTGCTAGTAAGAGTATAGATTGGAGCATCCATCCTGGAAATCATTCTGGGAGGCAATTAAATTGCCCATGACTTAGCAATTCTCATTTTGGATATGTATCCCCAAGGTATATACTATAAAATTTTACAAGGATGTTCATTACATCATTATTTATGATAGTGGGGGTTTAGAAGTATCCATCGTAAGAGGACCAAATAGATAAAATGTGGTGGAAGACTAACATGGGGTGTCATGCAACAGTTAGAAGCAAATGTGTATGTGTGCACTTGTGGTTAGATCTAAAAACATTACATAAATATTTGTAAGTCATATATCTGATAAGGGCCTTATATCTAGAATATACATAGAAACTTACACCTCAATAATAATAAGACAAAGAACTAGCTGAAAATGGGCTAAGGATCTGAATAGATATTTCTTCAAAGAATATATACAAATGACAATGAGTACATGCAAAGGTGCTCAACATCATTAGTCATTAGCGAAATGCAAATCAGAATTACAAGGAAATGCCACTTCACACCCACTAGAATGTGTATAATGAAAAAGGCAGGAACTAATAAGTGTTGGCAAGGATGCAGAGAAATTGAAACTCTCATACATTGTTGGTGGGATTGTAAAATGGTACAGCAATGTTTTTTTTTTTTGAGGAAGATTAGCCCTGAGCTAACTACTGCCAGTCCTCCTGTTTTTGCTGAGGAAACCTGGCCCTGAGCTAACATCAGTGCCCATCTTCCTCTACTTTATATGTGGGACGCCTGCTACAGCATGGCTTGCCAAGCCGTGCCATGTCCTCACCTGGGATCCCAACCAGAGAACCCCGGGCCGCCGAGAAGCAGAACGTGCAAAGTTAACTGCTGCGCCACTAGGCCAGCCCCTGTACAGCAATTTTTGAAAACAGTTTGGCATTTCCTTAAAATGTTAAACATACAGTTGCCATGTGGCCCAGAAATTTTACACGTAGATCTATATCCAAGGCAGTGAAAACATGTCCATGCAAAAACCAAATATTTATAGCAGCCTTACTCATAACAGCCAAAAAGAGAAACAACCAAATGTCCATCAGCTGATGAATAGGTAAAAAAAATGTGGTATATCCATAAGACAGAGAATTATTCATCTTTTTAAAAAATGAAGTACTGAGGGGCTGGCCCCCTGGCCGAGTGGTTAAGTTCGCGCGCTCCCCTGCAGGCGGAATCCTGGGGGCGGACATGGCGCTGCTCATCAAACCATGCTGAGGCAGTGTCCCACATGCCACAACTAGAGGGACCCACAACGAAGAATATACAACTATGTAGTGGGGGGCTTTGGGGAGAAAAAGCAAAAAAATAAAATCTTTAAAAAAATAAAAAATTAAAAACTAAATGAAGTACTGATACATACTCCTACAACACAGATAAACTTAAAAACACATGCAATGTGAAGGCCAGTCGAAAAGACCACCTATTGTATGATCTTATTCACATGGAATGTCTACATTAGGGGAATCTATAGAGACAGAAAGTCCATTAGTGGTTTTGGAGGGCTGAGCGGGGAGACTGGAGAGTGACAGTGAACAGGTATGAGGTTTCTTTTAAGGGGATGAAACGTTCTAAAATTGCTTCTGGTGATGGTTGCACAACTCTGTGATTATATTTTAAAAAACCATTAATTGTATGCTTTAAATGGGTGAATTGTATGATATGTGAATTATGAATAAACATTTCTTCAATACGTTATTTAAAAAAACACATAGTACTGAATGATGTAAGCAAAATGGTAGAGTGAGCAACTGCAAGCTCTTGTCACCTGTCAAAACACTAAAAAATAAGCAGCAATTGTCAAACCAACCTTGTCAGAAGAAGATCCTTCTAGTTCTGCTATATGGGACGCCACCTCAGTGTGGCTTGATGAGAGGCACTAGGTCCACACACGGGATCCAACGGTGAAACCCTGGGCTGCAGAAGCAGATCCTGCGAATTTAGCCACTCAGCCCTGGGCTGGCCCTACCCCTCCAGATTTTTAACATGTCATTTGATAATGGCTCTTTCTCATCAACATTTCAACATACTCAAATATTTTTCAACCTTAATAAATGTCTCTAAAGCCCATATCCAAGTACCCTTGACTCGAATATCAACCTATCCTCCGTTTTACAAATGCAAGATTGTTCAAAGGATTAGCCTAAACTGTCTGGGTATCCTGACTCCCTAACACTCCTTAATGCAATAAATATGATTTTCCTTTCTGAACACCTAAAATCTGTTCTTTCCCGTGTGATCGCTGAACTGAAAGTGGCTAAATTCAGCAGACAATCCACACGTATTATGCTACTTAAGTGTCTTCAGTATTTGCACTATTTGCCAGTTCCATTTTGAAATACTCTTTCCTTGGCTCCATGAGACTCATGCTCCTGGCATTCTCCAAAACTTTTCTGGGTTTTTTTCTTTCCAACTCTTAGATATTGAGAATATAAGGGATACTTTTTTATAACTTTCCTTTTTTCACAAGGAAAATAGAAAACTAGATGGTGTCTTTGGCAACAGGTTCATCTTCTCCGTGGCACTAGCTCTCCAGAGACCCACAATGATGCCAGATGGGTGATCAGGGCCCCCGGTCACGTTTCCTTAGGGAATAGTAGACTTGAGACAGTAGCAGATCTTCATCTTTCACATCAATAAGAATGTCACGAGACACTTAGCTTCATCATTGGTAGGTATGACAACACTTAAGATCAACAACAGATTCACCTAAACAGAGCTGTCATGGGTAGGAGGAAAGGATAGTGGTTTTGAAATCTGGGCTCACCAGGCATAAAGGATGTCTTCATTCACTATGAAGTGCCAATTGATAGACACATGGAAGGATTGATGGAAATTAATAGTAATTTTTGCAGAAGAAGACTTCTACCTGTAAAGAAGATGGGAAATAAAAGCTTTCAGATTTGGATTTGTTTGTAATGGCTGGTAAAGTCTGGAACATATTGACGGAACACAGGATCGAATAAGTACAAAAGTGTCATAAAAAGAAAAGTAGTTTTATGCAGTTGGCATTAAGTAAAGAGAATTAAATGTCAAGGTTTAATTCACTCCTTTAATTCACAAGGTGTAAGTCACTCCTTCTACACTATAATAAAATTCTCATTAAAAGATTAGTTCTGTTTTTAGAGGACATATTTTATAAAGATATTTACCCTTTCTCAGCCCTATATTGTAAAGAATTACTCACTTTACCTCTTGGAACCTCCCTTATTGCTCTTAAGGCACAAAACTCAGCTTGCAGAGTCCTCCCACGTGAATGTTAATCAATTTTTTAATGTAGCCATTTTCCTCTAATTTTTTTTATTGAGATAAAATTTTCCTCTAATTAAGGGAACAATTATATTAATAAAGCATCTTATTCAGGTGAAACTTTCATAGATTTAATGTTTATGTGTTAAGTAGAAAACGAATTTGATTTTGAAATAAATCAAGAAGAGTTTCTTGAAAAAAATGATCATTGTTAGCATGTAGATTGGAGATTTGAGTAGAAAAAGATTAATCTTTCTGTAGCATGCCTATTGTCATATAAATATCTACTCAAATCAATTAACTGCATCCACAATAGTTTAAAAATTCCATAGGTAGGTAGTCAAGGCTCTCTAAAAGAGTTACCCCAACCTTTATTTCCAGCACTGTCTCTCATAAGATTTATTAAAGTAACAAAAAGATCCTTGTTTTCCAACCAGGCGAATTCATTACCATCTAAACATGTCTTCTCATTTCCAAACCTGAGTTTTTATTCGTCATGCTGTTTCTCTCGCCTGGAAGGCCCACTTACTCTTCTTTACTCATTTGCATTCTACATAAACCTCAAAACCTTGACTAAGTATGTTGTTTTTAAGAAAAGTTTTTGACAGAGCACTCAGGCCGTTGTGATCCATTTCTTCCTGGACTCCCTTGAACGTCATAGGATTACATTTTAGGTAAGATAATCTATAAAATGTCCTATACCCAAGCATACATGTTTTCTAACTGTTCCTTTTTGGAGGATATGAGCACTAGAATTACTGTCATTTTAACTATACCCATAACAAAATATACTGGTCTTTACTGTTATTTAATCTCTCATGTTTTTGAATGTTCCTCCAACTAGTTCATATTATTTTACTACCTAGGGACCATAGATTTACCTCTTCATGTTGAATACAACTACCAACACAAAATAAATGTTTAATGAACAATTGAAGAAATAAAAACTGAAGAAAATGAAAGAAAGGAGGGAGAAAAGGAAGAACAAACAAATTATGAAACATGGAACAAGTACAGTGGCCCTCATTGATCACTAAACCCCAAGTCACTTTACAAACACACTTTTGAAACAGTCTCAAGATTTAGGTTGGTTAGTTGATGTTTGTAAAATTGCTTAAATATTATACAATGCTATACAGATATAGGCATTAAAAACTAATCTAAGTCTGAAACCAGAATAGCTTCTGCTCTCAATACTGTTGAATTGAATTGTCTGTTGAATTTGTCCCACACTCCTCTGTCCCTTTGTAAATTTAGCGAAAATTGTGCAATACTTGTGGGATTTGGAATGGTTCAGAGTAAATTCTAATGAAATTCTGTGAAGAGGCAGTCATCCTATTACGAAGAGATACTTGTCTTTTTTCCCAGAGAGACAACTTAAAAGTCCTTAACCACAGACAAGAGATTTGTTATATAGCTGGAATGTTAAAAACTCATTTCAGATCTTCTTACCACTCCAAAGATACATTATAAAGCAAGCTATGAGTGTTAAACGGGTCGTTTGATTTTTAGGTCATTTAAAAGTCCCCATTACATGTTCCACAATAGGTATTTTACAAACATATAAACATGTATTTATGCAGAAAATGAGATCCCTTACAAATATGCTTTTAAAATCAAATCTAGTATAAATTTTTATTTATTTGAGCAAGTCTTTTATGACAATTGTTGTTTACTATAAAAACAAACAAGCCAGAGTTGCTATCACATGTTTAGATTTGTTTTAAATAATACCAAGTATGAGCAAGAAGAGGAAAATGAAAAAAATAATTAATTACTAGAAAATTTTTAAATGTAAGAGATGTTCAATTAGTTAAAAGGGGAACATATTTTAAACAGAAGAATGTTGATGTTTATATGTTTTCAAACTATTAACATCATTTTACATCCACATGTAAAATTTTAAATTCTCTTCTATTACATTTTGAATGTCCTTAAAATACTGTCCATTTGAAGCGTATCTTGTTTGCATTTTCCAGCTGATAGTTTTTCTATTTGAAACATTTTAAATTTATTTTATTTTATTTTATTTATTTTTTTTTTTTAAAGATTTTTATTTTTTCCCTTTTCTCCCCAAAGCCCCCCGGTACATAGTTGTGTATTCTTCGTTGTGGGTTCTTCTAGCTGTGGCATGTGGGATGCTGCCTCAGCGTGGTCTGATGAGCAGTGCCATGTCCACGCCCAGGATTCGAACCAACGAAACACTGGGCCGCCTGCAGCGGAGTGTGCGAACTTAACCACTCAGCCACTGGGCCAGCCCCTTAAATTTATTTTTAGAGGGCTTTTAAACATAAATATTACAGGAAAGGTACTAATTTGGAAGTACTCTTTGCAATAATCACGTTAAAATCGTTTAAAAATACATATTCAACAGAATACTACAGTGTGTTGCACAAGATCCTCTGAAAAGTCTTTCTGCTACAAGATAAGTAGACTCTGGATAAAACATATTTTCAATGAATTGTTGGCTCACCAAGAAGTAAGGTGTTTCCAAAGTTGCCCCAATTCCTCTCTTCTCCCACTCCACAAAAGAACAATCAAACAAAAGCCATGAGCTGAAATAAGAGGAACTGGGAACAATGACTACTAAACATACAAAAGAGAAGACATTTCACCGAAAACAACTGTTTAAATGTACTCAGGTTGGAACACTAAACCTTCTGTGTGCCCATGAGCTTCATCAGAATCACTCACATTGACTATGCATCCTTAGGAGCTACATTGCTCCTAGCTTGAGGGCACTCCTTGTATCCTGGCAGATACAAGTGCAAGGACTCTCTGTAGAAAACCTTCCACAATTTGGGCCAAGAGCAATGTCAGAGACAGAGATGACTATCCAATATCCTCAAGCTACCTTGAACAAAAGTCATAGAAACACAGGCATAGACCCTTAAGGACATTGACTTTAAAATGATCATATGCAGAATAAAAAAAAAATGAAAGAAAGATTTAAATAAATAAAATTATACCCAAAATGAGTACTGAAAATCAACAGACAAAGACTAAAAAAGAAACATTTTTTGAAATGAAAATGTATAATTGATGATTCAAAACTTCAGTAGATAGGTTAAACAATAGATAAATCCACCTGAAAGGGAGAATTAGTGAACTAGAAGTTAGACTGAAGAAAGTACTCTGAAAACAGAACAAAGACATAGAGAGAAAATATAGGAAAAAAATGATTATGAGATATTGAGAATGCAATGAGATGGTTGACTGCAAGTCCAGTTGGAAATCCCAATAGAAGAAACTAGAGAAAATGAAGGCATAAAAAATATTTGAAAAGATCATAGAGGAGAATTGTTTGGAAAAGATGAAAGACTTGAATGTGCAGATATAGGAAGCACAATATAAATGAAGCAAGAAAAATAAAAATACATCCACAACTGGAAACTTCAGAAAAGCAAATATAAGTAAAAGATGTTTAATTTCAGCCAGAAAGAAAAACGCATGCAAAAAGAAAGACATGTAGACAACATTCTCAAAAGCAACAGTAGAGACCAGAAGATAGAGTAATAACTTCATGACAGAAAATAATTGCTTCTCAAAAATTTTCTTCCTAGAAAAAGTCATTCAAAATCAAGGATAAATAAAATCATTTTCATAAAGAAGAACTGAGTCTATCACTCAGAGTTCTCTACTAAAGGAACATCTAAGAATATACTTCAGAAAGAAAGAAAATGATCGCAGAAGGAAGGTTTGAGATGCAAGAAGAACTGGTGGGCAAATTAATTTGTAAACAGGTTATTTATTTAAAAAATACAAAATAATAATGTCTGGACTGTGGGGGGGGTTGATTGAAGTAAAGGAGTCCTAGAATCATTGCATTATTAGGAAGGTGGTTATTGTATTAACGGATACTTAGGCTTTGGTAAGTTAAATTATGCATGATAAAATTCCAGAGGCAACCAAAAAAGAATGCAAAATTTACGGAGAGAAATGATAAGAGGGGAGAAAAACTAATTCCCAAAGACTTGGAAAGAAAATAATGAGAAAAAATCTGGATAACATAAGTGAAAAGGTAAGATAACTGAAGCAATTTCAAAATATCAATAATCACAGTGCATTAAATGGGCTAAATTCTAAGTCAGAGATTTCTGATTGAATAAAAAGGAAGAAAATTCTAATATAGGCTATTTACAAGAGACAGATCAAATTAGACGGGCACAGAAAATTTGAAAGTAAAAGAATGGGGAAAATGTATCAAGCAAATGTTAATGAAAAGAACACTGGAATGATTTTGTTAATACTAATTATAACATGAATTCATATAGATGGAAATTTCAAATTGTAGATCAAGTTTAACATGATCCTAGATTGGTGGTTGCCAGAAGTACTTGCCAGAAATAACCTCTCTTTAAAGGAATGCATCTCCATCTTAGGTCTCAAATAATGCCAACAAGTAATTTTTCTAGGCAAATGAACATCTCCCAAGAAAATAAATTGCCAAGTACAGAAGAGAATAAGGCACCTCAAATTAAAAACAGTAAAAAGAAAACAGATCCACACATTTTCCAATATTGGAATTATTAGATATTGAATATCTATACTTACATGTTTAGAGAAATAAAAGTGAAGTTTAATATATGAGATGAGCCTGGACCATCTGCAATGCCGTGAAGAAGTGCTCAAGCTACATCAGGCAGAACCCACAATGATGGGATGTGTCAAATGGACACAGGAGCCAACTGAAAGAGTTCCCAGTAGCCAAAGCAGAAACAATTTGAGCAAAAAAGTAATCTCAAGAAATCTCACTAGACATTATTAAATATTATTTTTAATTCTAATCACTTATTTCCAGATTCATTGGAATTTTCTATGTATATATTCATAATGTCTATGAATAATTACTTTTATATCTTCTATCTCAATTCATGTATCTTTTATTTATTTTTCTCTGCTTAGTTTACTAAGAATTCCAGTGAATGTTGACAAAAAAGCAGGGATAGTGAGCATCTCTGTGTTGTTTCTCATCTCAGAGAGGAAGCTTTCCTCATTTCATTATTGTGTGCATTTGCTGTGGTTTTTTTACACTTACTCTTTTCTAGATTAAAGAAACTCCCTTTATACTGTTTGTTTGAGATTGTTATTATGAATCAATATTGATTTTTCATCAAATGCTTTTACTGCATCTATTTGTATGATTGTGTGATTATTTTTGTCTTTAATCTCTTACTGTGACAAAATGCATTAATTAACTTTCTAATATTTAACCAATCTTGCATTTCTTAGATAAATTGATTTGGTTAAGATGTACTTATTACCTTTATTATAAATGATTGGATATGGGTTGCCAAAATTGCATTCAAGGTTTTTGCCTCTATATTTATCAGTCTTAAATGGTGTTTAGTAATCCTTTTCCTGTACTTCCTTGTTTGGTTTTGGAATGAAGGTTACTCCAATCTTATGAAATGAGATCGTCAGTGTCTCCCTGTCTCCAAATTTTCCCTTTTCTAAAAGACACAGTTATATTGGATTTGGGCCCACTCTAACTACCTAAACTTAACTCAATCATCTGAAAAGACCCTATTTTCAACTCAGCTCTTATTCACACGTCCTGGAGGTTAGAACGACAGTATTTTTCAGGGGGTAGGGGGAGGTACAATTCTACTGACAATACTATATAAAAATATTAGATTAATGCAGTGTGCGGAAAATTTGCCTTGACTAATTTGAATATCTCACAGGTATAAACTAGCATCTATTAAAACTTCATTAATATATTTACAAATTTACGTATTTATAGTTTATATTTATTAATTTGATAAATATTTATAGTTTATATTTATTAATTTGATAAAAGACCATATATTTAAGATAGAATTCTAAATGAAAAAATAAGAATAAAAATTTTTTTAAAAACTGCAATGAGAAATAAATTACATTTTCACTTTGCAGAGTTGTGATATATATTTTCCTTTTTATCTTTTTTACTATGTCCTTAAATCAACATAGATTCACAAGAGATGCCACACTAATTGGGATATCTCTGAATCTGGTGTCGAAAAAGATCACACTTAATCAAAGCAGATCAGATTATTTATTCAGTCTTGGTCTTGGCCATAATGGAGCATCATAAGTTTCATACTGAATTTATATTGTGTATACACTTTTTATAAGTTAATTGAACTCTCTTTATTTAAAGGCAACATGATTTCTAAACATCACATGTCAGAAGCCTGAAAGAGGAAACCCCTCCTCATATATCCACATGTATGCTCAAAATCTGAAACAATAAATAGTTTTTGGAGTCTTAGAAAGATGTCTAATATTCGAATTTCAAAGAAAAAATGTTCTCTCTGCTATGATTAATTAGAAGAGCTAAATAAAATAGGAAAAATATAAAATTAAAATTTCTTAATATACTGAAATGTTTGTTGATATTTTTATGACATAGAATTTCCTCAGATATTTCAGACTAGGTAAAATTAGTCATAATAGCAGTGACAAAATAGATTTATATAGGCTCCACCTCTATTAACTCCATGAAACTTCTGACCCTTTATTTAAAGTTTCAGAAACTTCTTGAGAATGTCTCCCACATTCTTTCAAATGTGATTATATGACTAATTATCTGCTGTTTTCCTCTAGTCTTGGATCCTGTATGATATAGGGTAAGAAGTTTATTTATTATAAAGAAACTGAATCAGTCAGAATGATACCAAGAATGTAAAAGCTACTCTAAATGTTCAAAGCGAAATATAAGACAAGGAATTGCTTACAGAGATGATGGATGTGATAAGAAGCCAAAAAGAAAATGGTGAGATAACAGAAAGATTTACCTTGGCTCGAAGATGGTACTAACCCTAGGCTGGATGGACAAAGGAGGAGACGGAGTTAACAGAGGCCATGATCACCCATCTGGAATCATTGTGGGTCTCTGGAGAGCTAGTGCCATGGAGAAGACGAACCTGTTGCCAGAGACACCATGTAGTTTTCTTTTTTCCTTGTGACCTCAATATTCTGCCTTCTATTGACTGAAAAGCCAGTGGAAATGAACTCAGAGTGTATCAACTAAGATCAAGCCAGAAAAGAAGAAACATTCTACATTTGTTTAAATAGGAAGATTCTGATACGGAGAATTGGTTACACCACTGATAAGAGAACTGAAATGCACCAATCAGATGGTAAAGCAAATTCAGAAAGTCTCTACCATGGCTGGAGTAGAGAACCTTAGGAAGGAAGCCATGGTACCAGATCCCAGAGCCATCTAGCAGGAGTTAGAACCACAGGCAACACTGCCCAGTGGAAGCAGGGGCAATGGAGATAACTCAGCATGTTGGTAACTTGGGATAGGGCAGGTCGGGGGAAGGGGAGTCTTTGCCTTCCCTCCGTTTCCTCTGTTATGATGCTGATGTTAAGTAGAGGCTTGTGGTGGCTTGCTCCTGTCCGCTGATAATAGCTGGTTTGTGAGAATAACCTGTGACCCACTTTTGTTGTATATGTTATCCATAGATCTCTGGTTTGGATATCTTAAAAGTTCTATTTTTGTGAGATGATTCATAAAAATTTAACAACAATAAAAACAAAAAACTATGCTATTGCCTTCATCTTCCTAGAATCCTCTCTCTCATATGTTTTCATTCCTTTTTTTGTCTTAAGTCATTTAAAATATATTCATTTATAATACATTACTATTGTAATACATTAATATAATCTATTAGTTTCATTATATGGCATATCCTTATTCATGATAATTCATAGTGTTTCCTGACCCCTGTTTATTGTGGAATTTTCCTTGTGGTTTTAATCATTTTTGTCTGTGTGCTTGCATTTTTTTAATTGAGATTCATAATAGTTTACGTCATTGTGAAATTTCAGTTGTACATTCTTTCTTGTCTGTCATCACCCAAGTGCTCTCCTTCACCCCCTGTGCCCACCCCACATGCTGCTTCCCATAGTAACCATTGAACTGTTTCCTTTGTCCATGTGTTTGTTTATATTCCACATATGAGTGAAATCATATGGTGTTTGTCTTTCTCAGTCTGGCTTATTTCTCTTAGGATAATACCCTCCAGGTCCATCTATGTTGTTGCAAATGGCATGATGTTGTCTTTTTTATGGCTGAGTAGTATTCCATTGTGTATATATACTACATCTTCTTTAAAATACAATCATTAGTTGAAGGGCACTTGGATGGTTTCCATGTCTTGGCTGCTGCAAATAGTGCTGCAATGAACATAGGGATACATATGTTACTTTGGCTTCTTGATTTCAAGTTGTTTGGGTAGATACCCAGGAGTGGGATAGCTGTGTCATATGGTATTTCTATTTTTATTTTCTGAGAAATCTCCATACTGTTTTCCATAGTGGCTGTACCAGTTTGCATTCCCACCAGCAGTGTATGAGTGTTCCTTTTTCTCCACATCCTCTCCAATGTTTGTTTTTTGTCTTGGTAATTACAGTCCTTCTGACTGGTGTAAGGTGATATCTCATTGTAGTCTTGATTTGCATTTCCCTAATGATTAGTGATGCTGAGCATCTTTTCATGTGTCTGTTGGCCATCTGTATATCTTCCATAGAAAAATGTCTGTTCATATCCTCTGCCCATTTTTTGATCAGGTTGTTTTTGTTATTGTTGTTGCGTTGTGTGAGTTCTTTATATACTTTGGAGATCAACCCTTTGTCTGATAAATGATTTGAAAATGTTTTCTCCCAGATGGTATGTTGTCTTTCCATTTTGTTGATGGTTTCCTTTGCTTTGCAGAAGCTTTTTAGTCTGATGTAGCCCTATTTGTTAACCTTTTCTTTTCTTTCCCTTACCCAAGTAGACATGGTATTTGAAAAGATGTGGCTAAGATCAATGTCAAAGAGTGTACTGCTTATATTTTTTCTAGGAGTCTTATGGTTTCAGTTCTTACATTCAAATCTTTGGTCCATTTAAAGTTAATTTTTGTGTATGGTGCAAGATATTGGTCTACTTTCATTCTTTTTCATGTGGCTGTCCACTTTTCCTAACACCATTTATTGAAGGGACTTTCCTTTCTCCATTGTAATTTCTTGGCTCCTTTGTCAAAGAATAACTGTCCATCAATGTGTAGTTTTATTTCTGGGCTTTCATGTCTGATCCATTCATCTGTTTGTCTTTTTTTGTGCCAATACCATGCTGTTTTGATTGCTATGGCTTTGTAGTATGTTTTGAAGTCAGGGACTGTGATGCTTCCAGCTTTGTTCTTTTTTCTCAGCATTGCTTTGCCTATTCGGGGTCTTTTGTTGTTCCATATAAATTTTTGGATTCTTTGTTCTATTTCTGTGAAGAATGTCATTGGGATTTTGATTGAGATTGCATTGAATCTGTAGATTACTTTAGGTAGTATGGACATTTTCACTATGTTTATTCTTCTGATCCATGAACATGGAATATCTTTTCATTTCTTTATGTCCTCTTCAATTTCTTTCAATAATGTCTTATAGTTTTCAGTGTATAGGTCTTTCACCTCTTTGGTTAAGTTTACTCCTAGGTATTTTATTCTTTTATTGGAATTGTAAATGGGAGTGTATTCTCTATTTCTTTTTCTGCTAGTTCATTGCTGGTGTATAGGAATGCAACTGATTTTTTAAAATTAATTTTGTACCCTGAAACTTTGCTGTAGTAGTTCATTGTTTAAAACAGTTTTCTGGTGGATTCTTTACAGTTTTCTATATATAGAATCATATCATCTGCAAATAGCAAAAGTTTCACTTCTTCCTTTCCAATTTGGATTCCTTTTATTTCTTTTTCTTGCCTAATTGCTCTGGCCAGTACCTCCAGTACTATTTTAAATAGGAGTGGTGAGAATGGGCACCCTTGTCTTGTTCCTGTTCTCAAAGGGATGGCTTTCAGTTTTTTACCATTAAGTATGATGTTGGCTGTGGGTTTGTTGTATGTGGCCTTTATTATGTTAAGGTACTTTCCTTCTATACCCATTTTATTGACAGTTTTTATCATAAATGGATCTTGGCTCTTGTTAAATGCTTTCTCTGCATCTATTGAGATGATTGTGTGATTTTATTCCTCACTTTGTTAATGTGGTATATCACATTGATTGATTTGTGGATGTTGAACCATCCCTGTGTCCCTGGAATGAATCCCACTTGATCATGGTGTACGATACTTTTAGTATATTGCTGTATTCAGTTTGCCAGTATTTTGTTGAGGATTTTTGCATCTAAGTTCATAAGTGATATTGGCATACAGTTTTCCTTTTTCATGTTGTCCTTGTCTGGTTTTGGTATCTGGGTAATATTGGCTTCACAGAATGTGCTGGGAAGCATTCTATCTTCTTCAATTTTTCAGAATAGTTAGAGAAGGATAGGTACTAAATCTTCTTTGAATGTTTGGTAGAATTCTCCAGAGAACCAGTCCAGTCCTAGACTTCTGTTTTTTGGGAGGTTTTTGATTACTGTTTCAATCTCTGTATTTGTGATTGGTCTATTCAGATTCTCTGTTTCTTCCTGATTCAGTTTTGGGAGGTTGTATGAGTCTAGGAATTCATCCAATTTTTTAGGTTATTGAATTTGTGGGCATGTAGTTTTTCATAGTATTCTCTCATAATCCTTTGTATTTCTGCAATATCTATTGTAATTTCTCCACTTTCATTTCTAATTCTATTCATTTGAACCTTCTCTCTTTTTTTCTTGGTGAGTCGGGCTAGGGGTTTGTCATTTTTGTTTATCTTGTCAAAGAAGCAGCTCTTAGTTTCATTAATCCTTTCTACTGTTTTTTAGGTCTCTATTTCATTTATTTCTCCTCTGATTTTTATTATTTCTCTCCTTCTGCTGACTTTGGGCTTGGTCTGTTCTTCTTTTTCTAGCTCTGTTAGGTGCATTTTAAGATTACTTATTTGAGATTTTTCTTACTTGTTGAGTTGGGTCTGTATTGCTATGAATTTTCCTCTTATGATGCATTTGCTGCATCTCATAAGATTTGGTATATTGTATTTTCATTTTCGTTCTTTTTAGTTTTTAGGTATTTTTTAGTTTCCCCTTTGATTTCTTTAATGATCTAATAGTTGTTCAATAGCATGTTGTTTAGTCTCCACATATTTCTGACTTTCCCAGTTTTGTTGTGGTTGATTTCTAGCTTCATAGCTTTGTCATCAGAAAAGATGGTTGGGGTGATGTCAATCTTCTTGAATTTATTGAGGCTTGCCTTGTTACCCAACATATGGTCTCTCTTTGAGAATGTTCCATGGGCACTTGAGAAGAATGTATATTTTGCTGTGTTTGGATAGAATGCTCTGTATATGTCTAAGTCCATCTGGTCAAGTGTTTACTTTAAGTCTACTATTTCCTTGTGGACTCTCTGTCTGCATGATCTGTCCATTGAAGTAAGTGGGGTGTCAAGGTCCCCTACTATTATTATGTTGCTGTTAATTTCGCCATTTAGGTTTGTTAATAATTACTTTATGTACTTTGATGCCTCTGTGTTAGGTGCATATATATTAATAATTGTTATGTCCTCTTGGTGTAATGTCTCTTTTCTCATTATATACTACCCCACTTTGTCTCTCATTGCCTTTTTAATTGAAGTCTGCTTTGTCTGATAAAAATGTGGCAACACCTGCTTTCCTTTGTTTTCCATTAGCTTAGAGTATTGTCTTCCATCCCTTCACTCTAAGCCTGTGTTTGTCTTTGGAGCTGAGGTGCGTTTCCAGTAGGGAGGATATTGTTGAGCCTTGTTTTTTAATCCATTTAGCAACTCTGTGTCTTTTGATTGGAGAATTCAACCCATTTACATTTGCAGTGATTATTGTTATATCAGGGCTTAATGCTGCCATTTTATCTTTTGTTTTCTGGTTGTTCTATGTTTCCACTGTTTCTCTTCCTTTGTATTTCTGACTGCCATTTCATTTTGTTGGTTTTCTGAGGGAGTTTTCTGTCTTTTTGTGAATGGTGGCTGTGCTTGATTTTTTTGTTTAGTGGTTACCGTGAGGATTGTATGAAAGATATTGGAGATGAAATAATCTATAGCCTCTTGTCTCCATTCACTTAAGCAGGTTCCTTCCCTTTCATCTCCCATTCTGAGTAATTGCTGTTACAAATTGTCCTGTTTTTAATTTTGTGAGTTTGTGGCTTAGTTGAAATGTTTATCGTTACTTTTGATGGTTTCATTCCCTTTCTCTTTTAATTTGTAATTGAACCTTTGCCTCCTTGTTCTAGTAGATAGCTGCAGGTTTCTGATCATGTTTTTTCTGATCATGTCTGCCTGTTTATCTCCTTGCTCAGAGCTTTGTAGACCTTTGCCTTTTTGTTGCCAGTGTGGGGGTCTCTTTAATTATTTCTTCTAAGGGAGGTCTAGTGGTGATGAACTCCTTCAGCTTTTGTTTATCTGGGAAAGCTTTTATTTCTCCATTGTATATGAAGGAAAGTTTTGCTGGATAGAATATTCTTGGCTGAAAGTCTTTGTCTTTCAGTATTTTGAATATATCATTCCATTCTCTCCTAGCCTGTAGGGTTTTTGCTGAGAAACCCACTGAAAGTCTGATAGGGTTTTCTTTGTAGGTTATTATTCTTCTGGCTTGCTGCCCCTAATATTTTTTCTTTATTACAATCTTTTGCCATTTTTACTATTATATGGCTTGGAGAAGGTCTTTTAGCATTGATGAAGTTGGAAATTCGATTACCTTCATTTATGTGTAAGTCTGAAACTATCCCCAGGTTTGAGAAGTTCTCAGCAATTATTTCTTTGAACAAGCTCTCTGCTCCTTTCTTCCTCTCTTCTCTCTCTGGAATACCTATAATCTTTATGTTGCTTTTCCTAATTGAGTCAGATATTTCTTGAAGAATTCATTCATTTTTTAAAAATTTTAGTTCTGTCTCCTCTTCCACATGTAGAATTTTTATATTTTTATCCTCAAGAAGATTAATTCTCTCCTCCATAAGATCAGTTCTGTTTCTTAATGATTCTAGATTATTTTTTATTTTATTAATTGTGTTTTTCATATCCAGAATTTCTGCTTGATGTTTTATATAGTTGCAATCTCTTTGATGAAGAGATTCATTTTATTGCTGAGCTCCTTGAATTGTGTATCCATGTTTTCTTATAAGTCATTGAGTTTCCTTATGACAACTATTTTGAATTCTCTGTCACTTAGATTGTATATTTCTATCTTCATTGTTGGTCTCTGTTGAATTGTCATTTTCCTTCTGGTCTGAATGTTGCTGCAGTTTCTTATAGTGTTTGATGAACTAATCTTTTATCAGGTCATCTGTGCTATTCTTAGGATGCATATTCCCCCTGTTACCACTAAGTGGAAGCAAGAGCAGCGTTCCTGGCCCCACCCAATCTGCTGTAAACTGGAGGTATTATGGGTGCTTGCCCCCACCCAGGGTGCATTGAGCCACTTGTGTGGACTTTCCTTGATGGGTGGGGCTTCCTCACTGTGATGCGAGCTGGGGCTGCTCCTTGGCAGCACAGGGGCATGGTGGGCTCCCCCTCCCCATCAGAAAACTGAATCCAAGTGGGCTCAAAGCTGCCATGCCTATTCCTGCAGCCACTGGGGACATGTTCCCTCTTTAGGGGCTCAGCAGTACTGTGAGCACTCACACGCATGCCCAGGAAGTGTTTTCCCCAGCGTGTAGATCTGCTTGGGTCTCGGTTTACAGTCAGCAGTCCACAGGGCCGCTGTGCTTGGCAGGCGGGGCTTCCTTGCTGGGACCTGAGTTATGGCTGCTCCTTAGTGGCACAAGCATGTGGTGGGCTCCCCCTCCCCACCAGGAGAGTGACCACAAGTGTGGGATAAGGGTTACTACCACCTCCTCCTACTGTTGCCCTGGTTCATGTTCCCATCCTCCAGGTGCTTGCACCAGGTTGGAAAGTGTTCATGTGCATGCACGGGGCAATCAGGGGAGAGCAGGACATGCTCACTGCCTGCTCCCTCACAAGCAGGACTGCCACTTCTCAAGGGGCCAGTCCATCCACCCTCAGATGTATAACTGCGTGTGTCTCTCAGGAATCCTGTTGTGCTGTGTGGGCTTCCTCCATTGGTCAGGAATGCCCATTTAGTTGTAGTTCAAAAGGGGAAAAGATGAAGGGAACAGCTCACTCCAAGATGTTACTGACATCACTCCTAACTAACAGTGTGTGCTTACATTTTAATTTCTGAAAACTTCGAAACTCTTGTCAACCTGTCGAAGATTAGTCTCTCTAGAACAAGTTAGTATTTGCTCAGGTTTATCACAAGTTTGGAATGACTTTTCATGATTATTTCTTGATTTGTGGTTCTTAGACCTTATAGCTACAACAAATTCAAACCTCACATCATTTTGAAGGACAAACTCACTACATCATAAACTCTCAGGAAATTATGTTTTTACTTGGTGCTGAGTCAGAGACAAAAACATCTCCTTGTTGATTTCCTGTGCTGACTGACTTGTTGAATCTCAGGTTTATGGAGGGATACCACCACGACCTCCTTCCTCACTCAGGATCTTGGCTTTATTTTCTCTCCTCCTGACAATACTAAATTTGAACCATTACCGCAGGGCCATCCTTTGATTTTTCATGATTATTTATTTGTGATCTGTATGGATTTTCCCTCCAGCCTTGTGAACTCAGCTTTATATTTATAATGATATTTGTTCCATTTTATTTGGCATTTCTTTATTTTTTAAAAAACAGTACTTTCAAGTGAACAGGAACAAGAGTCTTCAAACTATGGTGCTCACACACCTGAGGATAAAGGAAAATTTTCCAAAAACAAGGTTTTCATTGCCAGATCCTTATTCTTTACCACTCTCCTAAAACTTATCTACCTGAGAGCAACTTTACTTGTTCTCAATTTCTATTACTCTTTTCAAAATTACCCTCTTCCTATTTTCATATTCAAAGGTCTAAGTCTCATTCCTTATCTGATATGGTACATTTCCATGGATGCAGAAACGCCTGGTATGCCAAATAAAGAGCCAATTTGGGTCTTTGTTGAGAAAGTTAATGACTCTAAAGATAGGATAACAAATAGTTCAAAAAGTTAAATGCTTTCTTATTTTTATTTAGTTCAACAAAATTGGGAAAAAAACTAATTAACTTATTCGTTCAAGAAAAATAACGTTTGATGGCAAATCACAACATAACTTTTGGCGTGAAATCCACAAAGGGTTCAAAGAATTAAACAACATTGCTATAAAAGCTCCTTTTCTTTTCCAACACTAATTTTTGTGAGTAATTATTTCTCAATGACTCTATTTATAAACACCCCACACACAAACAACAACAAAAAAAGCAGGAAAAGAATTACTGCTAAAACTAGCCTTATTCTGAACTGTCCATCAAAATATGTACGAATTAATTGTGAAAACTGCACTTAATCATACCCATCAGAAATGCAGTTTACAGTAAAATTTTACTTTTTAGGATTATTTTTAAAATTGGTAACATATTTGTGTTTTTTGATAAATTGTATACTAGTAATAATTGCAAAGATAATTTAATGCAGGAGAATAATTTTAACCATTTGAATATTATGGTCCTTTGGGGACCATATATAAAAGAAATATAAATTTATATGCTTGTACTTACAGTATAATACAGCAATCAAAAATGCTTTCAAACATGAAATATGTTAGGGTAGCTTTTTGTGGGGAAGTGGAAAAAAAAATATGAGTTCTAAGAGAAAAAGTAACCATTTAAATTTTCCAATTATTATAAAGGAGATTAATGCCTTGTACTTTTTTTTTTAGAAAGATTAGCCCTGAGCTAACATCTGCCATCACTCCTCCTCTTTGAACTGAGGAAGACTGGCCCTGAGCTAACATCTGTACCCATCTTCCTCTACTTTATATGTGGGATACCTGTCATAGTATGGCTTTTGCCAAGCAGTGCATAGGTCCCCACCTGGGATCCAAACTGGTGAATCCTGGGCTGTTGAAGCGGAACATGCAAACTTAACTGCTGTGCCACTGGGCCAGCCCAATGCCTTGTACTTTTTAAAATGGTTATGGTGAATATTAAATTGATATGGTATTTAGATTCCATCGAATATATTTTAAAAAGTAACATAATTTTATTTAGCAATGCCTATACTCAAAATCGGCTGTAAATTATATTCTTTGCAGAAATTTCAACCTCAGAAAAATATAAAATTTAGATTTCAACAATGGTGTGCAAAAGGGTTCACAGTTTTCCAAAATTATTTTGTGAAAGAGTGAGCGAAACATTAGGAGATTGCTCATCTAATCTACCACATTGATGGGTATAGAATTTTCTCATTTAAATTCAATGCATCTTTATAGAGATAAAATATTTTCCAAAATTACACAACATATAAGTGATTCAGTCAGATAGACTGGTATGTCCTGTTTTGCTTTTCAGAAGTATCCTACAAGAGATCTTATCATAAGACTACACAATGCTTCCCAGCCCTGCATACCTCACCACCACATTACTGAAGACCTACTTACAGAAGTTTCTTTTACCCAATGTATCGTGTCTAGATATCAAGAAAAAATTGCAAGGCACACCAAAAGGCAAAGGACTCAATTTGAAGAGACAGAGCAACCATTGGAAACAGACATGGCAAGGATGTTGGAATTATCAGACTGAGGATTTAAACAACTATGATTAATATGCTAATGGCTCTAATGGATAAAGTAGACAGTATGCAAGAACAGAGAAGCAATGGAAGCAGAAACATGGAATCCTAAGAAAGTACCAAAAAGAAATGTTAGAGATAAAAAATATTGTAACAGAAATGAAGAATGCCTTTCATGAACTTATTAGTAGACAGGACACAACTGAGGAAAGAATCAGTAAGCCACAGGATATATCAATAGAATCCCCCAAAACAGGAAAGCAAAGAGAACAAGGACTGAAGAAAACAGAGCAGAATATCCAAGGACTGTGGAATAACTACAAAAAGTGAAACGTGTTTAATGGGAATACTAAAAAAGAAGAAAGGAACAAAAGAAATATTTGAAGCAATAACGGCTGAGAATTTCCCCCAAATTAATGTCAGAAACCAAACTACAGATCCAAGAAGTTCCAAGAACACCAAACAGGATAAAAGCCCAAAAGACTACACCTATGCATCCAATTTTCAAACTACTGAAAATCAAAGATGAAGAAAGAATCCTGAAATAAGCCAGAGGAAAAATAATCTCACATATAGAGGAATAAAGATAAAAATTACACCCAACTTCCCCTCAGAAACCATGCAAGTGAGAGTGGAGTGAAATATTTAGTGTTGCGGGAAAAACATCCACCAACATAGAATTCTTTACCCTTTGAAATTATACTTCAATAATAAAGGAGAAATTGGACAAACAAAAATTGAGTGAATTTGCTATGAATAGAACTGCGTTTCAAGAAATGTTAAAAGAAGTTCTTTAGAGAGAAGAAAAATAATATAGGTCAGAAACTTGGATCTGCACAAAGAAAGGAAGAACCACAAAAAAGGAATAAATAAAGGAAAATATGTGATTCAGAATCTAGAAGATCCAAACAGAAGAAAGTGAAGTGAATTCCCAAGATGATGATAAATGGAAAGTCCCAGAACCGTAGTCACAGAACAGATTTTGGAGCAACCAGTCAAAATTAAGAGTGGGAAGAAGGACTTCAGGAAAGGCGTCTCAGAACAGAAAAATGAAAATAATAGATTACTTGAGGTGGTTAACCAAAGAAGCAAGTTTAGAGTTTTATGATAGGGCAATAGTGATAGGTACAAAGAAAATGTCACAGTCTATTTAAAGTTTCTTATATTTCATTGAAATGAACCATACCACTCAGTCCAACTTATACAAGCTTGTAAAAAACATAGTAGCAGCAAATTGTGCATTACTTGACAGAAATATGTGGCCATGCTTTTGATAATTCTGATAACATGAGATGAAAACTAGAGAAATATAAGGAGAAAAATGAAGACATTTATATGTACATTTTTATGAGCATACTCAGCATTTAATGATGGTGAAATCTTGTGGAAAATGGAAAAAAATCCAACATTTTCTTAAAATAGTCAATTCCTTGAATAAAACTTTTAAATATATTTGCAAAATGTTGATCAATATTTAAGGTATTTATAAATTAAGTGACGGTATAACTGTTGGGAAGCAGTTTTCCGTGGTCCCGCTTCCACACATCTTAAGTGTTCAAAATCAAAAGGCCATGATTGGTCTTTCACCAGTGCTGCTTCTCAGGATTGCTGAATCAATCAGTTGGCAATTCTAAAAAGTGAGGTAACGCACCACAGGAATGCATTATGGAATCATGAGCTGTGTCTGTTACCCCTCTGGACAAAGAACAGGTTTGCGTACTGCTTGCTAGATGAATGGTAGATTTCCAAAGTTCAGGAGTCTTCTCCTGTAGTTTGCCCACTGCATGAGCAAGCTCCACCTGGCTCTTCGTGCTGCTCTGTAGGATTTGGCTTTTGGGAAACCAGTACAATGATGCTACTCTGCCTACTGCTATTGCTGTGAGTAATAAACTTTCTTTTGTCTATAACCCAGGAGTCATGTCTTTTGTTGGCATCCATGGAACCTCATCAACTCGTAACTTCACTCACATGGTTATTTTAGTGGGCAGTCTCCTGCTTCCAGTTCTCCTCCATGTTGTCAAATTCCAATAGTACCTTCAGCAAGTTTGGAGTTTGTTAAAAATATATTGGATCCTATCACATTATTTGTCATTATTTGTGCTTTAGAAATTGCTAGAGATTTTTGGAACACTGGAAATTGGGTCAAAGATTATCCAGAAAAGCAACTGACAACTGAGTTGACTTTAATATTTGGCTTACTTTTTAATATAAAATCTATTTATTGAATGATTAGGGTTAGAGAAATCATTCTAAAGAGTCTTAAAGTAAATTCATAGATTATTTTTTTCTTTATCTTCAGAAGCACATACAGTTAATCATTGTGTATCATTTAGGAGAAGTATTAACTATTTTAAAACAATTTAGAATGGATGTGAGGAATTCTTTTCAAAAGTAATCTTTAAAGAGTTGATGGCCAAAAATACTTTAAGGGGGGAAAAAAATCCAGAAAAATCACGTAGACGATTTTGACGGAAAGTCAAGCTTATTTCCCCTATCTTAACAGAGGAAGCAAATAAAAATAATGTTTATTACCAATGAACATATACTATTTTACTGATTTACCCTAATTACAACACAATGAAAACATTTTAAAACTTTTGATTAAAAGTAAAAGGGACATAATTTCTCATCTTCAGGGAAATCCAAGTTTAATTAAAATCATGAGACATAATTAGAGCTTTATCGCTAAGTTAAGGCTGTGTGGGAGTTTGCCATGAAACAAGGGTTCCAGAAGGCACAGTCCGAGGGAGGAGCCATAGGCAGAGGTGTCAGATTCAAAACCCAGAGGCGTTTACAGATGAGAAGTGTGAGCACATTTTAAACTGACACACCTCTGTTTTAAGTCATGAAGTAAGAGAGGTTGGGATCAGTGGGCTTAAGGTCAACAAGAGTGGGGAGAGGGGGTTCTAGGTCTCTTTTAGGATGATGTGTCTTGCATTTTCCTTTGAAATTGAGACTTCTTATATTAGTATGCACATTTGAGTCTACAATTTCTTCATTCACACTGAATTTTAAAAAGTACATTGATTATAACTGAAAATAATGAAGTTGTTTTTAAATATTTTTTAAACATGGGAATATGGACAGGCTGAGAAAGAAAAGCCGTTTTTTCTTCATACTGTTTTAATGTTTCTCATTTCTCAAAGAGCACCCTCAGGCGGAGTCTTGTATCTGTTACAGAGACAGTAAAAAAGAAATCTCAGTTCCTAGAAAACATTTGCACATTTTAGAAAAGTCTTTTCTGTATTTCGTTAGTATCATCAATGAAAAGGATGGCAGAAAAGATACAGTAATTAATGCATAGTAAATGCATCATATTTTACTTGATTCTATACTTAAAGACAGGAAAATGAAGCTAAACATTGCTGCTTTTATTTCTCTTGCTTCCTGTATAATGCAATGTGAACCTTAGAGCTCTGGTGTTTGACTTAAAGGAGACTTTTCATGCTAACAAGCCCGTAGGAAATAACACTGATGAAGTTTAGAATGTAATTTTACCTCTCCAACTTTATTACCTACCTTATTTCGCTTGATTCATATCTCTATAGTTAAAGGCTTGAACAAAAAAAGATGCTCACATTTGTTTGCCCATGTTTTTAATGCTTTCTTAAACAAATTGCGAGTGCTTCTGAAAAGAATCCCTCGTGTGTTTACCAACCCTTATTTATCTACCTCTATGCCTGCAGCCAGAACAATGAGAACCATGAGCAAACCAGTGCTGGAAAACCAAATGGTGTGACCCTTGTGTATCAATCAGGGCTGACTGTTTTCACAAAGGTTATGGGCGCTTTGCTTTGAAAGCCATGACTATTTTGACCTCTAAACGAGAGCACGACCTCAAACTAGAAATTGAGCAGCTATGTTTCAGATTTCTTCTCTTACGGTAATATACATGGATTGTCAGCCCATCTCTAAACAAAACATTGACCTGTTCACAGATTATCTTGCCTAACTGAAAACATTTTCTCCTTGTTCTGCTAGAGGCAACAAATTGTTTCTCCCTTCTTTCCTTCTTTCTCTCTTACTTCGTTCCCTCCTTTCTTTCTTCCCTTCTGCCTTCCTTCCTTCCATTCTTCCATCTTTCCCTCTTTCCTTCCTTTCTTCCTTCTTTCCTTACTTTATGTTTTTTTTTCTTTTTCTTTAAAGCAGTGGTGCATCTGTATTCCCCAAAGCACTTAGGACTATTTAGGAGGAAGGTAGATTCTGTTCTGTATATGATGGAGAGGCTACAAACTCAGAGATTTAGACCTTCCACCTCTGTTTAAATCATGGAACGTTAGCTTCTATATGTTTCATATATTATGAAAAATATCAAAAATGACTGGGTTAAAGTACGGTCTTTATCTGAGTTAAATATGATTCTTATTATCTTAGCAAAATTTAATTTCATTAGAGAAAACAGGCCATAAAGAAATAAAATCAACTTAGAAGACTTGGCTAGGCTAAGAGTGAGGTAAAGCACAGTACAAAACATGGGTGGGAAGTCCCAGTGTACCATTAAAATTGTTGATAGACAATTGTCAGCGTAGCAGCTCTGAAAAGGCTAAGATGATCTTGACCTTCTTTGCAAACAAGGTGAGGACTTTCACCTGAACACTGAAGTTTAATTCAATCAAAAAAGCTGAGTGTCCATTGTGCATCGTTTGCTATGTCAGAAATGCTATACCTCAATGATAAATAAGACGCAACCCCTATTCTCAAGAGTCTTTTCTGACGTATGATGTTATGAGGTTGGTGACTTACTTATTTTACATTCCCTAGTGTATCTTCCAATGGAGACAATATCCAGAGTGACTTTTGAGACGTTAGAGGAAAAAGTAAAAGAGAAACTTTACTTTTCACTATGATAGATTAACTTTTATCAGACAAACATCTTGCTGAAAGAATTTAGTAAAACTTGATAATATGCAAAATGAATTGCTTTGAAGTCATAGAAGAGCTACTAACTCCCCAGAACTTGATATACCAAGATCTCTTAGCATTGGAAATGCATTCAGGTTAGCCTAGAAGTTTGGGACAGTTTTTGCCTTGAGGTGTTTGAAGATTCATAAGGAGAAGAGAGGCTGAGCACTTGAATGGAAATTTGCAGGTACCTGGAAGAAAAGATAAACCAAGCATATAGCCCTCTCCCACTTTAAGAAAGAGAATAATTAGAGCTCAGGGCCTACCAAGATTGAGATTCTCTAACACTCTAGGATTTCATGTAAATAGACAAGATTTTAAAAGTTCTGAAACGCAGCTTGAATCTGCTCACTTTCTGATTAAATTAAGAAAATGCTATTTGCTCTACCTGTCAGAAACAAATTTTTATCTCTGAATGAAGAAAACATTATCCAGAGATTATTTTTCCTAAATTATGACGATATTCAATCAAAAATTGTTAGACATATGAGTAGACAGGATCAAAAGAAAAACATGATATAAACAGATCTACAGTTGATCCAGATATTGGAGATATAAGAAATTGGTTTTAAAATAATCATTGTTAATAAGTTGAAGAAGAGATGAGAAGATGAAAAAATACATCATAAAATCTAGAAAAATAGTATCAAATTAAAATCTAGATCTAAATTACATAGCAACTAAAATTATGAACAGAATAGATAGATTTAACACACAATTGGACAAAGCAAAGGAGAGAATTAATAAATAGACAAGAACCATAAAAAATATGAGGGCTGAAGGAAAAAGAACAAAAAAGAATTAAAAATACAGAAAAGTATGAGGAATAATACAGATAAGACACTAAAACAATGTGTGTATATATGTATACATACATAATTATGTATATAATTACAGTTCTAAAGGAGGAGAATATGGGGTACAAATAATTTTTAAAGAAACAATTGCTAAGAATTTTCTAAATTAGCCCCAACACACCTAGCTATAATTCGAGGAATTACTATCAACCCAAAGGAACTTCAAAAGAAACTACGCCAGGCATATGATAGCAAAACTGTTGAAAATTAAAAACAAAGAGAAAGTCTTAAATGCTATCAGACAATAATGACATACTACCTTCAAAGGAGGAAAAATAGGATTCAACCTAACTTCTCAACAGAAATGATGGAAACTAAAAGACAATGGAGTGATATGTTCAAATTGCTGAAAGAAAATAACAGCCAATAGGGAATTCCATTCCTACCTAAGAATTTCTTTAAAGAGCAAGGTGAATAGAAACCTTTAGAATAACAAAAACAGAGAAATCTGCATCAGCAGATGTTCACTAACCAGACATTTAAAAATACCAAGGAGAATTCTTAAAATGATTATAGATAGGCATAAAAATGCAAGAAGGACTAAAAAGTAGATGAAAAGGCAAATATATCTAAGTAATCGTTTATAGTACAAAATAATAATAATATGAGGAATAAAATGTATGTTTAAATAAAATAAATAATAACAAAAGATTGGAGGGAGTAAATAAAATTAAAATAGACTAAGTTACCAGCATTATCTAAGAGATATAAGTGTTTACAATTTACTGTAATCAGTAAAAAAGTATATTGTAACCTCTCAGGTAACAACCAAAAGAATAATCAAACGATGTTTAACTAAATAATAGAAACCTGATAATTCCAGCATCCCTGCCATGTCTGATTCTGATGTTTGCTGTGTCTCTTTAAATTGTATTTTTTGCCTTTTGGTATGCCTTGTAATTTTTTCTTGATATCCAGACATGATGCAGTGGGTAAAAGTAGCTGCTATGAATAGGCCTCTAGTAATGTGGAAGTAAGGTGTCAGGGGAGGGGAATCGTTCTGTAATCCTACAATCAGACCTCTGTCTTTTAGTGAGCCTGTGCCTCTGGACTGTGAACGTCCCAAATGTTTCTCAGCTTTTTCTCCCTGCTTAGGTGGACAGGATGGCTAGATGGGCCTGAGTTGGGTATTTCCTTGCTGTCACATGGAAGGCTGGAGCTGACTGGAGTTGGGTTTTCCCCTTCCTCCAGGTCACCTAGGCTCTTATCATACCCCAGCAGGGTATGCTTTTGCGAATTTCTCTCCCCTGAGGCCTCGTTAAGGAGAACAGAGCACTCTGGCATATTTCAAAATGGTTCCCTTCCCCCTTCCAGTGCTAGAAAGATGAGGGGATTTTTCTCTGATATTTACTGTGAAAAACCTGATTAAACTCCTGGCGATAAATTGCACAAAATTGTAGGGGCTCCCCTAATGACTGAGTCCCTCTGGAGTTTTTAACTTACAGTTGTCCACAGTGAGCCTCCAGCAATTCCTAAATTACATTTCAGGTTTCCCTACCCCAGGACTGGTTCCCCTTTCGGCTTCCATCTTTGAGTCTCTCCTCTGGTTAGCCATAACTCCCTGTTTTTGCCTTTCTGTATCTCCCAACTTGGGGACAGTGGTTTGCCCTGTGTCCTCCACTCTCTCATGGATCCTGGAGGAGTTGTTGATTTTTCAGTCTGTTAAGCATTTTACTTGTTAGGATAGAGTGGGGACTTCTAAGCTCCTTACATGAGGAACTGGAAAGGGAAAGTCTGTTGGAAACTTAATTTTTCTTAAGGTAAGACATGGATATATGTTAGTGTATTTTTTTCATTTTGTATGCCTTAAATATTTTATTTCAAAAATGTTAAAAAGAAGAAGATTTACAATAACAATAAGGACTTGAGAATTATAGAAGGAATTAAGATATCTTGTTTTAATGTTATATTATCAAAAAATTATTTAGGTGAAAAGGAAGTCAATCTCAAGGGTCATGTAGGTTCTGTGATCTCTGAGAGCATCCCAAAGGGCATGTTAAAAAGCCCAGTAAGTCAATGTATTGAGTGGTTACAATTTTTATTTCTGGAATTTATTTTAAATTATCAGAAAGTAATATATGATGCGGGGTTGGTGAGCCAAGGAGTCGAAAGAAAGATTTCTCAGACTCTTAAGATCTGGCAGTAGTGCTCTTTTATTTAGAGAATAGAATAGCATGGGGACAGGACCATGGGCAGTCAGAGCTTCTGCTGCCCCAAGTTGAGGGTTAGAGCTAAATTTAAGGCATAGGTATGTGAGTTATCTCTTTACAAGACAAAGGAAAGAATATGTAAAAAAAGTTAAAATGGTATCAGTGCCTGTAGGGTCCAGTCATTGGGCGGTCCCACAACTTTTAGATAAGAATCAAACCGGATTGAGTAAATGGCAGAAGTCACCGCTTAAATATTATCCTCAGCTGAAGACAAAGGAGGATTTGGTGGGGGTGGTCAGTTACATGAGGTTGCCAGACAGTAAACAACTTAAGTTCTTGCCTCTGGCATTGATTAAGAGTTTCTAGAGATAAGGCCATCCCCCTTCTTCCTGGCACAGAGAGGGAGGCATCTTTACAGATAGAGGTTTCCCTTAGAAATGTAAATATTTCCCAACAAAGGGGCAAGCAAATTCTACTCTTCCGAGCCTGCTTCTCATCTGCAGTTTTAAAATTAACCAGCCTAAAAATCCTCATCAATATATGTGAGAAAATTTATAACAGGTTAACAACCAAGCAACTGGTTTGCTCTAAGAAACTTTGATTTACTTGCTTTATTTGTAGTATCAATGTTCCATCTCTTTCTAATGTACTTGCTTTAGTTTTAAAAACCTGTGGTATTCAATTTGTCTTCCCCAGGAGGCCAAGACTCTGTAGACTACATGATATTGACAACATTTTATTCCAAAATATGTCTTTAGCTGACGAATGTCCCCTCAACTGAGCTGCAAAATGTGACTATACTTTTAGTCACTTCAAGAACTTCTGGAAAAATAAAACTAATTTTAATAATAATTAATTTTCTCATTGGAAAACACCTGTATGTTCATTAAAGAATAATTGGAAAATAAATTAAAAGTAGAAAAAAGGAAAAAGCACTTGTGGCTTCTGCTTAGAACTAGCCAGTACTAACATTTAAGTGTCACCCTTTTTTCAGTACATCAGCTTTTATGATTGCGATCTTTTGATCTTTAAAAATACATTTATCAATCTAATACTTTCAATAATTATAATTGAAGAACAATAATTATATATTGTAGAACATCGGCAAAATATAAAATGCATTGAAGAACAAAATGTAAGTCATCTTCTAGCGGATACTGCTAGCTGCCAATGCAGCAGCCATTTTTTCCTTCTCTATTATGATTCTCCTCAAGTAGCATGGGCTCTTTCCTCCAACTACTTGCCGTTGATATTCTTAATTGGGGAGGATGTGGAAACTACATTCATTTATCTATCCATTCATTCATTCCTATTCATTGCCAAAATCTTGGGGTGATTTCTACTAATTTTGATGACAATTAAATGGGACTAAAAATATAATTGGTTGACCACTAATGATTCTCTCCCTGAAGATAGAATGAGCCTGCCAGTATCAGAATATTTACAAAACACTTCATTCTTCCAATAATCACTGAATCTACAAACCAAAGATGAAATAAACCAGGAAAAAAAATAGTTTATACTAGTACATGTTTACTGTGCTGAAGCCAGACTTTGAAACACAGAAAGAGAAAGGTGATAGGAAAGAACCATTTCCAGGGAGAAAAATTTATATTCTCTGACCCTTTTGCTGGTCAGATGCAATTTTAAACAAGAAGCCCTTGTTTTTAACTATCTTTCCAATTTTCCTTTGTTGTATAAAGAATAGAGCCAGATGGAAGAGAATGCAGGCATTTTCTGATTGCTTTTTGGTTTTCCATTAAGCTTCTTAGGACAGATTAGATATATAACAGGATAGAGTGAATTTTTTCTTGTTGCCCCAGAATTATCAGTGCGGCTCAGAGCTAAATATAGTAATACTCCAGAAACTATTGATTACTGCCAAGAATTGAGAACAGGCACATTTTGTCACATTTTCTTAAGAGTTAAAGGAATGCTCTTACCCCACTACAACTTTCTTTACAGGTCTGGGAGGAGCCTTGGGGGAGAGGAGTCGTCAGGTTTATAGAGAGAGCATGCAGGCTTCTTCCTAAACAACGTATTGCTAAAGTCACTACCTTGTTTATGAGAGAGAGAGAGAGGAGAGTGCTTCTTTTCTATCTCAAGACAACAGAGTACAGAGGAAAGAAAATGACTTGTAGAGCAAAGGACTTCAAGAGCCTGAAATAAAGAGGATAAACATTTCACTCCCTACCTGGACGTCTGCTTAGGCATCCAAACTACACAACTGTCTGAGCAGGGGTGAAGAGAACTGAAGAGGGGTAATAGGGAGAGAGAAAGGGTTGAGGCAGAGCTGCTCATATCCTGTAATGTGTTGTGCAGGGAATATATGAGTTTCCTTTCAAAAGTCATGCAGACATCACAAAAGCATGTACTACCTTGCTGGTACTCCATCCAAGAGCACTGTGTGCCAGTGGGAGGACTGCAGCAAGAACACAGAGCCGAGGGCAGGAGATGAGAGAGCCTTGGAAGGAGTTGAGCCAGAGCTGGACCTTCTACAAGAGAAAAGTGTCGAGTGGAGAGACTCTGCAGGATCTCCAGAGAAATCAGTGGAGTGTTCTTCTGAGAACCATGCTTTGGACACCTTCAAGAAAGAGGGCATCAGTGTTTCATCAGAGTAAGTCCAGGAAATAGTGACATTCAATAGAGAGAGCAGTACAGCGGTGATCAATGCTCCTTGTCCTTCCCCCTTCATGTGCACGGGAGAACCCAGGCTTCAGAGGAAAGGGGGGAGGACCCAAGTCTTTGTTATGGATACACAAATAGATGAGTTTGAAACTGACTATAATTTAAATTATAAGTACACTATATTTTAATGACCACAGTTTCTGGACTGCTGTTAAAATTCGCCTGAGATCCATTAAGGGACAGGAAAGGAAAATATATCAAAGGTCTGGTGAAAGTGATGACTGTAGAAAAATAACTATTTAAGGTTTATATTTCACTGATTTGAGGCTCCTTAAAAAGCTGTTACAGATAACAAATAAGGACAAGACCAAGGAAAATGTCTCTTAGCAGTTTTTTACTATTGCAACCCTAGAGCAAAGGATTAATATAATGTACTACTTTTTGCTTTAGCTTAACTAGTCTGAGTGCAGTCTGCTTCTAACAACTTCCAATTAAAGCAGCTTGCCAGTTATTTGAAAAGTTGGCAGAGAGGAAAGAAACCAAGTGAACAAGAAAAAAAACCCAAAAACACAGGCGCTAAAACAAAAAAGAATCAGCCAAGCTGCTTTCCCATCATCCTTTGCACAGCTACCTTTCTACCCATTCTCATTTCATTAGTAATTTAGTTTTTAGCATATTGGTTACAGTAGCTAAGTGTTAATTGGCTATTTGGCATGTTATGCCAAGATGAACCTGATTAATTAAAAGAGGAAGCACTATCCTTTGAGCAGCCTGACTAGGGCACTGATGTTGATGCCTCAGGTTGAGTGTATAATGAGACTTGTAGCTTCAGGCAAAGGGATGTTGCACGCTTTCGGTCTCTGTCATAGCACCGAATTAAGTATGAGCTCTGTAGTGGACCCCTGCTTATCAGCAACCTTGCTATTACTCTCCCGACCCTGATGTGCATAAGCAATATTTTCATCCTCTTCCCAAGAGATTTATCTGGCTGTTGAAGTAGAAAATGAATATTTTACAGTTCACTTGTCTGATCAATTACCTACAAGCTGCTGCAGTATTTTATAGCCAGTGGGAGAGCTGTGTAGGTGATGATAGAGAAATCTGGAGGGAATCTCTCAGCCAACTACACAAAAGGGAATAAAACTGTGAATGAGCCATCAGTAACAGTTCTTTGTTCAATCGGGTCTAGCCAGAAATTACAGTGTAACCAATTAATGTACTTAAATGATAATCAGCAGAATGTGAATTCTAGAGGTGAGGAAACTCGACTGCTTGATTAGAGGATAATGAAGTGCAGAATGGTTCCAAGCCAACCCTTCTCGAGGCAACAACTCCCTCAGTCCTGCCATTTTTGTCTTCAGTAATTGGATAAAAATCTTTTTTCAGTGACACTTTGGAATTAAAAAAGTAAAAGTAAGTGAAATGTGCATACCTGAAGAAACGTTGTGTTCCCAGTCTCATAGAAGAGGAGATTATCATTGTTGACTCTCAAAGAAACTTGCTTTTCAATGAATATCTTGATGTGTGTAACTTTTATAATTTAATATTATTTTGTCAGATCTTCATTGAACAGTTTAAAATAGGCTTCTCAAAAAAATAACTTCTTTCACTCCCTAAAAGAAATATTCTAAAGGACTCTCAGATGCATTAAAGGTTAATCCTCAATGTTTTGAGATTTTTAAAAATAATATTTATAAATTATGTTACTGGAAGGATATTTATTTTTTAAGATAATTTTTTTCAAGTTTTGCATAAACATGTAGCTGAAATATGATGAAAAATACTAAATGATACAATGCCTGGGATCTGCCATCTCTTTAACAAAGTCCACTAGTTGCTTCAAAATATAAGGTTGGCTTTGACTGACAGATTGAAATTTTGCACAGCCCAGTAACTCCTAAAAAAATGATCTGAGATTTCACTTTGTTTAACAGAGAGAAATTCAAGTAGGTTTTATTTAGTTACAGTGATAACAAAAGGCATTTTTCAGAGACTAAATGAAAAGATGATCTCAAATGAAGAAACACAAGTATTTTCTTAAACTTATGTTAGTTTGGAAGTACTTTATTTGTATTTGAAAAAACTATATTTTTAAATTTTCATACTGAAATTTTACTTTATCCACCCAACAAAGTGTTGCATTAGACAATAACTTCAAATTGAAAAATAAAGAAGATAATGTTTATAACCAAAATATTAAAGTATGTGGAGAATGTTTGTGTGTATGTATATATATAAAACAAACTCGAGGTGTGGCATTTTTTTCCTCATCCTATAATGGTTTCCTTTTTGTTTTGTTTTTTTCCATCATAGTTTTTGATGACATGACAAATCTATACCAATGAGTAGAAATTTTAACTTCTTTTTGACATATCAAAAATAACCTTCCATCAAGTATTTAAAATTTAAGATGAATTTTAAACTGCTCTGTTTTGCAATTGTACTGAAATCTTCTTGCATTATGTAGGGTTCAGAATACATTTTCTCAGGATATGAAAATTCTTTTATAAAGAAATTTTAGAGGCGGGCCCTGTGGCTGAGTGCTTAGGTTCACTCATTCTCTTCGTGGCCCAAGGTTTCACTGGTTCGGATCCCGGGCACGGACATGGCACTGCTCATCAGGCCATGCTGAGGCAGCGTCCCGCATAGCACAGCCAGCGGCACTCACAGCTAGAATATACAACTGTGTACTGGGGAGCTTTGAGGAGAAGAAGGAGGGGAAAAAAAAAAGAAGATGGGCAACAGTTGTTAGCTCTGGTGCCAATCCTTAAAAAAAAAAAGAAAAAAAATTTTAATGACTAAGATTAACCTATACCACAGATTGCCAACTGTTTGAAAATAATAGGAATTGATAAAAGACGTGAAAAATATGTCAAAACTATCTAAAGCCTTTGATTTAATGACCTAACTCAAAAGTATTTAAGCAGCTATAAAAATTATGTAGATTTTTAATTCGCTGTATAATATCAAAACAATTCTATCAGTTAGCTGATGTCTTTGTTCTTATCTACCTACTGACCTAATTGCTTTTGACAAAAAACAAAAAGAGGGTCCGTCAATCTTTGCTTTACTGATTTTGTAACTAGGCCATTTTACTTCATTAGTGTTTGATGCCTTTTGAGTTATTTTTTTCCTGCATATTTTAAGTCCCTCCATTTCCTCTTTCTTTATTTTATTTTTCTCTCTCTGTTTTTTTCTTCTCAATAATAGAGTGGTGATGAGTTTATTATAGAATAGCTTATTGCTTGTCCCAAAGGAGTATACAATGACCACAGGAAGACCTCAAATTTAGACTTGCTGAAGGTTGTTCTGGCATTTAGTCAATAGTTAAATACATTACGAAATTAATATCTGGTTGGTTTGTTACATTCCTTAGATTTCAAATCATATGTTATTATGTGTATATATCTCTATATATATCTATATTTCCTAAATTAAAATATATCTTTCTCATCAAAGGATATTTGAGGGGCAAATTCATAACATAGTGATTAAGAGTTCAGCTTTAGAAACTCGATGCCTGGTGCAAAACCACGACTCTAGGTTTTATCAGCTGTGAACCAGAGCAAGATATGCAACTTCCCCACACTTCTGTTTCCACATCTGTGCAAGAGGATAAAGATGAGGACAGTTAGTAGCTACCTCATAGGTTTCATTATAAGAGTAAATAAGTCAAAGCATGAAAAACACTTAGAAAATTGTCTGGCATATAGTAAGCATACATAAAGGTTAGCAATTAAAGAAAAGGTTGAATACATATTCAACTTCAAAAGGATGCTTTATGGTACACAAACTTTATTTAAAATAGTCCCTGGTTAATGTGTCTTTGTGCATATTGGCCCTTTTTGTGATTGGCCACCACAGAGTGAGTGGAGCCTAGCCTCACCTGGTGACCCTACTGCCAAAATGGCCTTTGCCTCTGGCTCTCCCTCTCATTCATGGCCGTTCTCCAGGAAGTCCATAGATAGCCTGGAATAGAGTCACTCAAGAAGTTTGCTTGTTAAATACACAGACTTTTGGAAGCCAATCCAACATAATAAAGCGGAACTTTTGAAGATATAACTCAGAATCTTGTATTTTAAATAAGAACCCTATTCTTTTAGATAACACTGACCACACAAGCATACCTCTCTGTTTCTTGTTTACCTTTTTTCTCTCATCCCAAAATCTCCTTCATGCTATCATTTTTCTCTTCCATCAAAACTTAGTGAGATGCTAAGGCAAATTGTTACTTTGTTTACAGCAATTTACCTGTGTGTGCTTACTTTAATGGTGAAATAAAAGTGTCTATTTTTCTACAAAGGGATTTTAGACAGGCAAATGTGGAGGCCTTTACCTAAGTGTCTAAACCATCTCATTAGGTCCTATCCTGGGGTCCAATGGCCCAGATGATACAATGATCCTCAATAAGACCTACTTACTTCCAATTCACGGAGTTAAACTGGTTCTCCAAAATGAAACCATAGGAGGCTAGACCATGTCTAACCAACAGGAAAAAACATCAGAATTGAAAGATCAGGTTCACAATTTTAGTTCTCCTTCTAACATAGCACAGTTCTGAATAAAGCTTTTGAATAAATCCTCTGAAATATAAAATTAAGAAATTCCTCATCCACAGAAAGCATGTTTCTGTAGAGTCATAAAACATTTATTGAAGATAATAGTTTCTAGAACATTCACATTGCAAATCCTTCTGAGCATTGCAGCTTTATTTTTGCCCTGATCAAACAGTAGAATTCTTTAAGGGACTCATTTTTCTCTTTTTGCCTTGGTTGCTGGGATGCATGAAATTACATTCTGCATTTCAATTATAGTAGTATTTTTTAGCCTACATTTTTGGGCAAAACTACTTATCTGATTTTTACTTTCTTATTTTTTCTAAAATTGAGAAGTATAATACTTTTAATATACTACTTCTTTGTAAATAAGGAAGATAGAATAATGATAAATGGTTAGCAATCAGAAGGGAATGTTACTTTTTTCTTCTTCAAAATGGTGGTGAAAAAGCTAATGAATTATATCTAAAAACAATTTCAGAAAAGGAAACACTAATAAATCCAAAATTATGTTAAATATAAGGATGATATAAATTTTCCAATAGTTTTTACTTATTGCCATTGAAAATTCACCAACACAAAAAGAAAATTTTATACCTATTACAAATTATAACAACATTAAGAAATTATAATTACATTACTACTATGTTTATGACAAGTGGTTTTCCACATAATTTAACTTTTTAGTATGGTTTTATAATGGCATCTTGACTAAGTTGACAGGAACATCATAGGGCTACATATACTCAACTTTAGTTTTAGGTCTTTTTAGAAATCTAATTGTAGAGGCTTTTTAGAAACTAATGCCAGCAAAACAACTGCAAACAGAGCTACCATGTAGGCAATAAATTGAAATGAGGAAACCTTTTTTAAAAGAAATCTGGTTCCTCTTTATCCAAAAAGGCAAAAATGCTTTTATTTTACTTTTCTGTTAGCCATTGTAAGGGGGGAAAGAAAAAAAAGGCTCTTTTCACTAGGATGTTACGATTATTGTTTCCACATATTTTCTTTGGAAGTCAGACACCACATTTAGTGCTCTGATGCACTTGAGTACAAAGAAAGCCTTCAAAGCTAGGTGGGATTTTAAGATTATGGCTTCTGATGTTCAAAGATTCTTTTTTCCTTATTTTACAGTAGAACCCATTGTGTTATGAGGCAAACAGCATTCCTATGAAACAACATCCCACTAGGTCTCTACTTCCCTTTTACAGCTTCTAGCAGCTCTACTGCGTTTTGGAGGAAGCATAGAGAAATTTCTACAAATGAGAAAAAACAATACACACACCCCCACACCACACACACGCACAGCCCTACAATTGTACTACTAAATGTTTGGAATGTGAGCACTGTTTTCTCTGCAAGGCAGGACCTCCGCTGTATCTCTTCTCCAGATCTGCCCTTTGACCAGGAGGAAGGCTTTCTTGACCCCACAGCCCACAGTGTTTTATATGAGGTAACTCGTGTAGAGTGATCGTTGCCTAAAATTTTTGGTCTTGGTAGACTTCTTCTTTCCTCATCCTTTGACTTAAGAGAGCAGGCTGGGAGGGGGTGTCCTTGTTGTCTGTGCAAATTGGCATTTCAAGGTTGCTGGGTTCTTCAGCTCCACGTCTGGGACGTGTCAGGTAAAATTAAAACCCACTGTGTCATTCCTTTGGTTCTGAGGTCCTTAATCAATCTGCCTTCCTCCAGAGTTTTCTTGTGTCTGTTTTGTGTATAATGCCCAGGGTTTTTAGTTAAATTTAGCAGGAGAAAGAGGGAAAATATCATCTATTCCATCTTCCTTGAATTGGAAATTTAAGATCCTTGATTTTCTATGCGATTCGAGATTATTGGCATGAAACTTTGTTGCAAAGTTACTTTCCATCTTGTACCTCTGACAGATTTTTTGGGGAGTCCTTCAACATCACAATTTTCTTTTCATGGACTTTTCATTAAACGGAGGACACGTTATGTTGGGTCAAGTAAAAGTTATATCCTCTTCCATATTGTAAGGCTAATAATGGCTCAAAGGACATTTGATGGCTGGCCTCCCTATGATATTACAAAAGCTAAAAATACTGGTCTGTAGCAATAATTCTCCTATCAATCATCCGTTAATTTATGATCCACACATTCATTAAAACTTTTATCCATCTATTTCTGATTGGAGACATCAATGTCTTTTTTTTAAAGCAATGAAATTGTTAATGGTAGCAATTACACTGCCACTACTAATAAATGACTACCTACCTTACAGATATTGTATTATGTGGAAACAAAGATGAATGTGTTTTTTATTAATTTATGCTCCAGTGGAGGAGACCAAAAAGCAAACAAGTAACTATAATGCTAGAGTACACAAAATATTACTGAACAATGTTGTAAACAAATTAGGAGATTCATCTTTCATGTCTAATAAGAAATCTGGAAGTACAGCATCTCACAGATCCAGATTCCTTATGTCTTTTTATCCCCCTATTCTTAGCATATGGCCTTGTTTCATAGTCACAAAAGGTCCTAGAAGTTCCACAAATGACTTCTATTTATATCTCATTGTCTATTCTGGGCCACTCCTGATTGTAAGGGATTCCGGGTAATGTCTTTTTTTCTTAAGATGGGCACATGGCACTGTAGAAAAAATGGAGTTCTCTAAGGAAAAAACAGGAAATAAATACTGCTGTAAGAAGGGGCAAGTTTGTCAACAGAGATGGAGATGGGAGAAACCTTAATTTCCTGACACAGTATAATTTGAATGAGGTGGTAAAGTCTAATTGGAAGTAAAGGTGTTTCTGCTAGAGGGAGTGACATATTCAAATTTCAAGGAGTTCTTGGGACATGATGAATATTTCTGAACAAACTACACAACATGTGAGGGGAGACCCTAGGACTGCACCTGTAATTAAAATCTTATGCTGGAGCTTGCTTGTGGAGGACTCCACACACCACATTAAAGAAAGAGAACTTGATCTTATAGGGATTGGAAAATCTCTAAACAGTTTTTAGGAGATGGGTGACATCAGGTTTGTGTTTTGGAAAGAGAACTGTAGTGACACATCAGAAAGTGAAGTAGAAGGAAGATTGAAAGCTCATCAGTCCATCTATATCTGACATTGGAATCTAAACAAGTCAATTTTTTTTATTATTTTGTAAAAACTACTCTATTTGTTTGATTATTTAAAAGTATTCTTCCTTAGATGTCCACAGCTCTGTCACACTCTTCTTGAGAAGAAGAGGTCACAATTATGTACACTATTCCAAGTCATGCTTACTATGGTTCCACAGAAGGTAGGCTAGTGGTTTCTGATTTGTTTCCTATAGTCTCGCTTGTGCTGCCAGGAAGTTTCTGTGGTGTCCTTGGCTCTGACTCTCCCTTGAGCCTGTGGGAATTTGTTGGATCTCTGAAAAATGTAGAGTTGATCACTGTTTTTCTCTCACTCAGTCCATATTATTTTTTTTCTATTTGTTTACAAGGTTGATCAGGATGCATAGACCAGCATCCATGTACCATTTTGATCTTTATTCTACTCAGATAATTATGTGTCACAAAAGTTTCAAATTTTTGGTTGAGCTTCAAATATTCTACAAATGTATGATTTGCATACATTTTGCAAAAATATAACTTGCAGACACGTAGTTGAATATTTTAAAACTTTATAAGTAAACTACACACGCATATGTGGGTTTTAGCATCTGTTAACACATTGACTATTGTTAAATTCAGATGGCAGTTTGACTCATTTTTATATAACCCAGACAAAATTTTCTTGCCATCTCTGAGCATATACACATATTTTTTGTAAATCATTGAGTAAGAAGTTTGTAGCTTTGCATGCATCATTCTTTGAACTTGGGTCAGAGCATGACTCTCCATAATGCTTTTTCAAGCCAGAATTCTTTATGGCAGACATGAAATGGTCTAAATTAAATGTCAGGGAAAACTCCATGCATACTCTTGAGAATTGTATAGTAACAAGTGAACAAATAACTTACTGTGTCCTAATAATGTTGCTTTATGTATTATAAATGGTTTTGGAGCTTATTGTACTTTTAGACTATCTAAATTTTATATTTTTGGTAAAATTCTGCCTACATTTATGCTTATAAATGTTATTTGTTTCCAAGTGAGGTGCAATAATTATTCTTAAAAGTAGAACTCTATCACCCATCAAAAGTAAGAAATTTTAAAATAAACTTTGATAATGACTGATGACTCTGACACCATCAAGCAGACCTAAGATGAAAGGACAATTTTTACTATACTCTCAATGACTGTTTCTTCAACAATATCGACCACACCAACGATAGTGCATGAGCTAAAGGGTAACCTGAAAATTTTCGTATGAATTCACTCAAAGACAAGAAAGTATATTAAGTTGCCTTTTGTGTTTTACATATATGCAGATAAATACAGCCCAAATTCTAAAGGAATTTTATGTTGTTCACTTTTACACAATAATGTTGTGGTCCTTGCAAAGTTATACATAATTTTGAAACATGGGATAAAGAACATAAACAATTGAAACTTCTGCTTCCTTTTAGCTTACTGTGAATAACTTAATATTACTAAAAAAAGTTTAAGTAACAGATAAGATGAGTTAAACTCATCACATTTTAAAGAGAACATATACAATTAGGAAAAAAGATATTTAAATCCTGGATGACTAACATTGCAACAGATATGTAATATGGATTGACTGGGCGGAAAATACGATTGGTGCCATTGTCAGAGAACCGAAAGAAGCATTCCAAGAGTGACCATCCAGCAAGACTGGTACATTTGTCCAAAGCTTGAAATTATATGGATCTTTGTTAGGGAGAAAACATTTGGAATACTAGTGTATATTCCATTTCCTTTCTGCTTTTATTTCAGACTTTTTCCCTTTTCCCATCATCAGCCCTGTGTTGATTATGGAAATGGAAGATGGTAGAAAAAGAAAAAAAGGCTGTTATGTCCACATTGGTTTTTATCTTCTGATCATTCCTCCCCTTGCAGTCTCAACTCCAGTTATACTGGCCATTTTACTATTCCTAAAACTAGCTAAGTCCAGCCTACATCAAAGCCATTGCACTTACTAAACTTTTTCTTTCCAAATTCTTTGCCTCATTCATGCATCTGCTCGACCACCACTTGGACAAAGAGCTTGTCTCCATCTACCTCCTTATATTGCTTTATCTTCCTAGAAATTCACATGATCAGAGAACATGATTAACATTTATTTGTTAGATTGCTTATTTTCGGTTTTTTTCTACAAGAATGTTAGTTCTAGGGCCAATACTTTGACTTTTGGTTACTGCTTAACAGCCAGAGAAGTGTGCTTGATATTCAGGAGGAATTTAAGTACTTGTTGACTGAATATTTCAGAAACTGTAGCCCTTATAAAACTTATAAGATTTTTTTTCTTAAGAAGACAGAAATGAATAAGACGTTCTGTTCCTAGAGTTAAAAAAAAAAAAAAAGATTACTCCAGGCACCAGGCAGAAAGGAAAACTAAAGAAGAAATGATCGGAGAGAGAATAAGTGGAGAGAGGGACCCCGAGCCCTAAGACCTGCAGTGAGCTCTGGTGAGGCAGGAAGACAGCTGAGATGGGAATGACTACTGGGAACTGTGTCTTCGTGTGTAAGACTAGATTCCGTGTGCAGATTCCTATGCCCTAGCAGGCATGGAGGCAGTGGGAGTACTCCTAGGAACTGAAAAGAGAAGTGGACTATTTCAGGAATTACTAATGGTACTCAAAGATCAAGGACCAGAGGCGGCAGTCCTCATCCTGGTACTGCATAAGCTGCCTGGAACCTTGAGACCCCTCTGGGGATAGGAAGAAAGAATAAAATAACTAGTCAAGCTACTCCCACTCTAATAAATGGAGGCCTGGAGCACAAATTCTTACGTTAAATATGTATGTTCCTGTGCACTTGAATTTCTGGGCTGAGATTCATAACTGCTGCATTTACAGTTCGATTGAATGAGCACACGTATTTCTGATTTCCATTTGCCTGTTTTACACTGTACATACAGGTAAATGTGAGGAGGATGCATTAATTTAAACATTTGACAGTTAGACAACAGGGGAATTTTTTGCTAGTGTTTGGATCAGTTTTTAACACACCATAAAGGATGTTGGCAAAAATGTAGTGACATCTGTACTGACAGTGTGAAAGCACTGAGGTCAACAACTGCCGAGATGGCAAGTATGAATCTATTGCCCAAATGTGTCCAAGTCAGCACCACATGTTGCAAAGAAATTATAGAAGCCAGCATCTTTCAAAAACAGTTTTGGGGAATGTCACAAAATTGTCAAACGTATTAACAATCTTATTAAATAGTAGACTTTTTCAGAAACGTTTCTAACAGTCTAGAATCAGGGTGGAGGTTTGAATACGCCCTACGAGACAAACTCATTATTTTTGCTGAGGAAAACAATCCATTTGCTTAATATCTCAAATGCGCCATCTCTCTCAAACATGTTTGTACAATATGTTTAGAATGGGTTGGATATTTTTATTTTTTAATAAGCTGAAGGGTTTGTTTTGCAGTGGAGGATTGTATTGTTAAAGCGCACACTATGCAAAGTGTTAGTGAATGGATTCTGGATTCGACTTGACAAACAGAATAAAGGTTGAGTGCCTTGAGAATTAAAGAGAAGATCTAAGACAAATGCCACTGACCTAATTGAGATTTAGTAAAAAATACCATCACTCGATTTACAGTATTTTACGGTATATTTGAAAAATTCATTTTCACCAAAAATAAAGTTCTAAATTGGCTGACAAGCCTATTCTACTCATTCTAAATGTTTCACCTATCAGGGGAATGTAAGCAATTATTAGAGGTTGCTATGGATTGAACTGCAAAAAAAAAAAAAAAGCTCTCTATTATCCAGGATCCTGCTACATTTTAAACGAAGAGCAACCTGTGAATAGAATGCTAGCTGTTATCATTGCAGCTGCTTATCTAGATATTTTTGGATTTTTCTCTGTACAATTAACAAAAACAAAATTGCTTGATAAAATGGATGCTAAGAATTAATTTGTGCTTGATTTTTTTCATGCAAAATCCCCTAATCCAAACTTTTGTTTATTTTCCAAAATATTTTGTGATATACAAAATATCCACTTTTTTGGATGAATTTATTTTACACAAATGCTATAAAATTGAGCTTAATGTATATTACTAGACATCACTTTTATTTTCTTTATCTTCTAGGATTTTGTGTAATATTTTAATAAAATATTTCTACTGCTAAGACAGTTGAGAATCCACTGTACATTTTTGGTTTTATCAGCTCACTTTTGGAATTTTATTCTCTAGATATTGTGATCAGCTTTTGGGAACTAGTGGTGAGAAAAAATTATGATACTGACACTGTACTTTCTGGAGCCTACAATTTCATCTGGGAGACTACCATACATATCACTGTGAAATTACAACTGTCGAAAGTGCTATAAAGGAAAGGCGTATGTCACTATGAGAGTCTGTGACAGGGCCTGATTTTTCAAATAAGTCAGAAAGTCAGGGGAGCCTTGCTGTGGGAAAACTTGCTTGAGTTGAGGTCTAAGAGTGTAACTAGGCTGGAGCGGGAAAGCCTTGCAGAGTGAAGAGCATGAGAAGGAGGTAGCTGCAAAGCGGTGATCAGTCGGGCGGGACGGCAGGCAAGAGTGGAGATGAGAAGCAGCCAGGATTCAAGTTAGGTAACTCAGCCTTCACCCCACACCAATGGGAAGCTACTGAAATTATCTCAGTAGGAAGTGGTTTGATCATATATGAACTTTAAAGAAGTCACTATGGCTTTAGGAGGAGGACAAATTAGAGAGAAGGGAGAGAGGATGATGGAAGACAAAGGCAGTATGCTCTTTGAGGATTCCAAATGAGTGAAAATGGTAGCTGAGGCTATTAAGCTTTGAGAAAAAAATAGTAGACAGACTTGAGACTTTTTTAAGTGGCAGATTACCAATAAAACTGCCTTTGAGTATATAAAGGATTCTTTGGGTTTGTTTGTTGTTTGGGTTTTTAACTTGATTAACAGCATGGATGGTGATGCCATCCACGCATCATTCTAGGTCTTTATTTCCTCTGGTGTAAAACACAGGGGTTGATTTCTAATGTTGTCTCCAGGTCTAACATTACATGGTGGACTCAACCAAATCATGAAGGACTCAGATAAAATCAGCTTACCTATAATGTCCCATCAAATGAGATCATCTTTCCTTAGTCTATCTTCAGTGACATATTATGGCAGATCTGACCTATATAAAACGAGCTAGAAGAAAATGTTCCTTCCAGTAAATAATCTAAAGATTAAAGTTAAAATGCATTTCTCCTGGGCTTATTTATTTTTAAAAAAATGAAATAAAGATTTTTTTATCCTTCATTTTAAAGTTTCTCTGAGCTGTTGTCTTGGATCTTTTTCAACTATTTAATGCACTGCCTCCTTTTAGAAGTGTGGAATCACTCAGTTCCAGGAACCCACCTGAGGCAAATACAATCTCTAAAAGTCCCTAAACTTATTCATTTTGCTCTAGCAACCTTTTGAAGAGTTTAAAATTCTTAATCAATATTTGCTTTCGGTTTTGAGAATGATGGCATTTGCATAGTTACAGTATAGACTTTATACTGTATGCTTTACCTGTTGAATATACTCACACTCAGCTGTGATGTTTGCCTTTACAGTAATTATCATGTTGACCATGGAAAATGAGAAAGTAAGCCATGGTGATAGGCATATTATCATCTTCTCTACTGGAGATTACAGGCACAGCATGAAAATAAAGCTGGGCAGAGTTATAATCTCTTTAATACCTTCTAAAAATGTACTCTCATTCTAATTTCTGAACTCCTCTCTCTCCTTAGATGACATTTAAAAATACAAAAATCTTGCTAAAGTGAACATTTGTGGTATTTTAATTTAGTTTTTCATTCTTTCTATTTAGTTGTCCGTATCTTTAAGACTATATTTAATCATTTTTGAAAATCTTTATTTATGGTCTCATTTCATACATCCTTGTTTATATTCCATGTTAAGTTGTATATTCCATGTTAAGTAATATTAATTCAGATAAATATTCTGACCAATTCTTTCTTGTGTGGAGAGGACCTGGCATTTACCAATCGATAAGCTGCTATGTAATGTGAATTTAAGGCAGAAAGTTTTCTTTCCATGATGAATTTTCTGTTTTCCTTGTTTAGGGGAGCGTCTCCCTGCCCCTAAATAAATGTGGTCTAGATAGCTTGTCACAGATGCTTTTCTGAGCTCTTTGTGTAAAAGCAGGACTATATAGAGGGGAAAGTGCTAGGTAAGGAGTCAAAGAATTTCTTTTTACTGCAAGTGAGGGAAGATCCCGAGTTTCAATTTCCTCATAAATAAAATAAGCGTAATAATATCTTCCCTACTTACCTTATAGAATTATTTTGAGAATCAAATGAGATAATAATTTAAAAGCACTATAAAAGCTGTAAAGTACTATATTAGTGAAATATATCACTATATTTTGTAGGGAAGCCTTTTATTATGTAAATAATGCATGCCTATTAGTTTCATTATCACATGATTATGGTAATATTGATGATTATTATGTTAGTTTCCTATGGTGGCTATAACAACCCAAACTTGGTGGCTTAAAACCACATAAATTTATTCTTTAATAGTTTTGGAGGTCGAAATTAGCTTTCCTAGGCTGATGTCCAGGTGTGAGCAGGGGTAGTTCCTTCTGGAGGCTCTAGGAGAGGTGCCCTGTCCTTGCCTGTTGGAGCTTTTGGAGGCTCCCTGCTCCTCAGCCCTTAACCCATTCATTCTTTGCATCACTGCAATCTCTTGCTTCCATCATCACGTTGCCTCTCCTCTTCTCTAGTCAAATCTTCTTCTGTCTCCCTCTCTAAGGACCCTTCTCATTATATTTAGGGTTCACCTTGATAATCCAGGATAATTCTCTCATCTTAAAATCCTTAATTGAATCAAATCTGAAAAGTTCTTTTTGTCTATAAGGTAATATTCACAGTTTCCAGGGAATAGGACGTGGACGTATTGGGGGCAATTATTCAGTCTACCACAGTCATAGAAGATTATCACGGTAGGCAAGTACCTGCGAGGATAGGGAATTGGATGAATGCAACTAGTTATTGCTCATGGAAGTGTTCAGCTGCAGTGCATTGCCCTGGAGTGGGGAGAGCCCTCCAGCCCGAGGAGTGAAAAATCCCAGGAGTGTATTCAGTATAAAAATTCATTGGTCCATTAATCAAGAGACACTGAAAGTATCACTACCTCAATGTGGGCAGCCCTGAAATGTTTTGACGTGAAAATGGCTCAGCCCTGAGAGGGGAGGCTAGGGCCAAATGAGGGGAGGCATCAAAAGAACCAGGCTCTGTGCTCCCAGCCCCCTTCACAGCAGCAAGAGTGTGCTTTAAGTATCCAACTTCCAAATATGCTTGTGGTTTAATAGAGTCTGGAGATAAAATAATAATAATATAGTAAATGTTTGGGAATGACTATTCCAAAAGACTATTAGTCTGTCCAGCAATACCTTGCTAAGCTGTTAGAGTGAGGAACTTCCTTTCATATATAAACACTAATGGTTACAATACTCTCTTCAAGGAAACGGTGCACTGCCCCAAGGTTACTGTCTCCCACATGTAATCATTCTAACATTTCTTTTCTATAAAAGCCCTAACTACTCAGAGAGCTTTTGGGTTTTGCTTTGGTTTTTTGTTTTTTTTTTTAACTTCACTGTTTCTTAGTTAGTGATCAATTATGATAATGGGTCTTATTAGAATTCAAGGGTAAACAGAAGTGTTAAGCAAATTACATTTCTTTGCAATTGCTGAATTCCTAAATGAATTCTCATATGTTTAGGGCTATGCTGGCAAAGCAATATTAATTTTAATCTAAGTGGCTTAAAAGCAAATTAGCATCCTTTCTCATCCCACCCACCATTCACTGGAAATTCTTAACCACAGCCCAAATTGGTTTAACGCTTTGATTGAGTTATAGGTAAGACAATAACCATAACGCAGTTTTTCAATTTGTATACAAATTATGTAGTTTTAAGTTCACGAAATCCTAGCACACAAATTAGAAAAACTGAATCAGGTTAATAAAATTTGCACGCTCACCTTTTATTTTTTTCTTTATTTTCGACATCAATGTTTGATTATAAGCTAGAGAAAACAACTGACAGTTCCTCACAGAATATGAAATCTAATCTTTCCAATTTGTATTTCGGAAAAAACATACTTCAGACTATGTCTGATTAATAGGTCAAAAGTGAAAAACAATTGAATGTAATATAGAGTATCTATCTTTTATCTTTTTATTCCTTTGTTCTCTATAAATTAATCCCACATTTATGACTTTTCACCTGCTTATTACTATTGAGCCTTCTTAACATGATTTCAACCTGAGCCCATTCCCACCCAACTTCTACATTTTCCTGCAGTTATCAATAGTATCATACTTCTCCCAGGCTTCAAGACTATGGATATCAGAGTCATTTCTGACTTTTTCCTGTTCTTTAAGCCAACATGCTAGTAGACTTCAAATACCCTTTTAACTTTTAAATATTCTTTGATTTTTATCTTATTTCCAATTAATTATGCCATCACTCTGGACAGAAGCCTTGTCACTACTTACTTTGACTTCTTCAATGATCGCTTAATTTAATGCCCTAGGTTTTTCTTTTCTTTTTTTTAATTGAGACAACATTTGTTTGTAACATTATATAAATTTCAGGAGTACATCATTCTATTTCTATTTCTGTGTAGACTACCTCATGTTCACCACCGAAAGACTAATTACCATCCATCACCGTACACATGCGCCTTATTACCTTTTTGTCGTCCTCCCTCTCCCCTTCCTCTCTGGTAATCACGAATCTGATCTCTGTATCTATGTGTTTGTTTGTTGTTGTTTTTATCTTCCATCTGTGAGCGGAATCATACAGCATTTGACTTTCTCTGTCTGGCTTATTTCGCTTGGCGTTAATACCCTCAAGGTCCATCCAGGTTGTTGCAAATGGCAAGATTTCATCTTTGTTATTGCTGAGCAGTATTCCATTGAGTACATATACCACATCTTCTTTATCCATTCATCCACTGACAGGCACTTTGGTTACTTCCAAGTCTTGGTTATCGTGAATAATGCTGCAATGAACATAGAGGTGCAAATATCTTTTTACGTTTGTGTTTTTGTGTTCTTTGGATAAATACCCAGAAGTTGAATAGCTAGATCATAAGGTATTTCTATTATTAACTTTTTGAGGAATCTCCATACTGTTTTCCATAGTGGCTACACTAGTTTACATTCCCACAAGCAGTATATGAGGGTTCCCTTTTCTCCACATCCTCTCCAACACTTGTCATTTCTTGTCTTGTTAATTATAGCCATTCCGATGGGAATGAGGTGATATCTCATTATAGTTTTGATTTTCATTTCCCTAATAATTAGTGATGTTGAACATCTTTTCAAGTGCCTAATGGCCATCTGTATATCTTCTTTGGAAAAATGTCTGTTTAGATCCTTTGCCCATTTTTCAATCAGGTTGTTTGTATTTTTCTTGTTGAGCTGTATGAGTTCTCTATATATTTTGGATATTAACCCTTTAACTAATATATGAATTGCAAATATCTTCTCTCAGCTTTTAGGTTGTCTTTTCACTTTGTTGGTGTTTCCTTGCCATGCAGAAGCTTTTTAGTTTGATGTAGTCAGTTGCATTTCTATACACCAGCAGCAAATTATCAGAGAGAGAGAGAAAATAAGAATGCAGTCCCATTTACAATTGCAACAAAACGAATAAAATACCTAGGAATACATTTAACCAAAGAAATAAGAGACCAGTACACTGAAAACTATAAAACATTGTTGAAAGAAATCAAAGAAGCCATAAAGAAATAGAAAGATATTCCCTGCTCCTGGATTGGAAAAATTAACATAGTTAAAATGTCCATACTTCCTAAGGCATTATACAGATTCAATGCAATCCCTATCAAAATCCCAATGATATTTTTCATGGAAATAGAATGAAGAATCCTAAAATTTATATGGAACAACAAAAGACTCTGAATAACCAAAGGAATCCTGAGGAAAAAAAGAACAAAGCTGGAGGTATCACGCTCTCTGATTTCAATATATACTATAGTAATCAAAACAGCATGGTACTGGCACAAAAACAGACACACAGATCAATGGAACAGAATCGAGAGCCTGAAAATAAACCCACACATGTATGGGCAGCTAATTTTTGACAAGGGAGCCAAAAACACACCATGGAGAAAGGAAAGTCTCTTCAATAAACTATATTCGGAAAACTGGAGAGCCACATGCAAAAGAATGAAAGCAGACCATTATCTCGCACCATACACAAAAATTAAATCAAAGTAGACTAAAAACTTGAATGTAAGCCCTGAAACCATAGACAGTAGGTTCTTTGACATCGATCTTAGCAGTACCTTTTTGAATGCCATGTCTCACTAGGCAAGGGAAACAAAAGCAGTCATCTCCCAGGTTGAACTCTAACCTGTCCATCTGATTATCACAAAAATTGGTTTTAAATATCATTCTCATCCTTTTACTCACTCTTAAAAACCCTTCATGGTTTTTCCTCAAGTCCCTCGCCATTTTTTTGAGTCCTTTCATTTTTGAACCTCATCCTACCAATCCAGTTTGATTCCCACGGCTCACGCTTCCTCAGCCACAGGAAATTGTAATTTTCCTCTGCACCAGATTTGTTCCTCCATTTATGTTGTTTTGCTTTGTTATCTTTTTTTCTGTTAAAATTCCCCAGGTATGCAGATTATTCTCGATAGTTTTCTTTTACGTTTGAAGTATTTCACACAAGCATAAAACACCACTCTGGCTGTCAAGACTGCAGCAGGGAGACCAGTTAGAAAGCTATGAAGTACTCCAATGTGAACGGTGGCTTGATAGCAGCCAGGCTTCGCATAGATAGGTGATTAGATGATTTCATTACGGCTAATTTTGCTGTGGTAATCATCAAATTTCAAAAGGAGATTTTTGCCTAGGCTTTAGAATGATACATGTATTTCTAAATTTTCATTACTAAACATAACTTAAGTGGAGCCAAAGGATTTAGGCGAGCACTTGTTTTCTCAGTCATCATTCGACAAGATCAAGTCCACTTCATGTTTTTAATATTTTTTGTAAATTAAACAAATTTATAAAATTTATTTGACTACTAAAAACGTATATAGCAAAATTTTAGTGATTTCAAGAAAATGCTTAAAAATTAGAGTGGGGGCATCTACTTTCTTCAAAATTTCAGAACCATCAGTGAAAGATTATAAATATGAAACCACTGAAGCCTACGGAGTGACTTTTAAGCTGCAATTTGTTTGCCTATAGATTTTAATATTTCAGATATTCCTCCAATAATTTCCTGAAGGAATTGAGTTGACTACTTAAGGACATCTTATACAAATATAGGAACTACAGTTATGAAATGAGCATTTTATCTCCTCTATACCCAAGGCCCTGTCATTAAAGTCAGTAAAACTGAGATTGTTTTGAAGAATGCAAGTAGTTATGCTTGGAATTTACAAAATTACTTTCAAACTGCACTCCTTCTTTTTCCAAATTAACTCCTCTGATGGATCTTTCTTCCAGTAGTCTTTTTCTGTGTCCTCAAGCTATAATTAGTCATTGCAAATTGTCTCAGTGCATGCCTGGAAGACAGTACAAATCCCAGTCATAGTTCTTTCTCCTTGTTAAGAAAAGGCTCTCTCTATGTGATATAATCTCAGTAACTTAATGATCAGAAAATGATTTTGGAACATCATGACCATCTTCCTCTTTACTAGGCTGTAACAGTAGCACAGGTTCAAAATTATTGGTTCTCGGTCCTTTTAAAGATATCAGAAAGCAGAAGCTCAGCTAGTAAATCCAGAGCAAAAACTTGCCTAATTGTGTACATTTCGATGAACAGAAAAAGTAACCCTCACTCTAATAAATATTTTGTATCTACATGCAGTTATAAAACTAATAAACTATAAAGTTTGCTAAAATAAAAACCAGTCATTTAAAATTTATTTGCAGTTACATTGCAGCTCTTTTCTAGTTTCAGGCTAAAGCAACATTTAAATGCTAGATATTTGATATCTGCAATTTTGAGTGGAAATGCTGAATCGGTTTAAAATAGCTTCAAAGATGTAGATATTCATGTGGGAATTAATTGGCATAAACAAAAAGGAAAAGTGCTGAAATGATTTACATTTACCTGTTTATAAAATCTCCTGGGTGTCACACTAAAGATTATCCAATGCTTAGTTGTACCTTTGGGCACTTTTTTCATTAATCACAACTAAAACAGAGAAGTCCTGACTGCAACAAATATGGAATGTATCTCTATTTGTCTGTGTAGTTGTGATGGGGAAGGCACTATGGAGTAAAACCAGTAAGTCACAACATAAAGAGACAAACCAGTGTGCCCAGAAGTAGGACAACTTTTTTCGCCAGTCCAAACTCCTGGATCAGATTTTCTGTGTCCCAGTCTGGGAAAGGGACCTTACAAAAGCTGAATGCTTAAGTGTTTGCTCTGAAATATAACATCCCTTAGTCTGTAATTGTTGAGTGTTCCACAATTGCTAATTCTTGTTGAATCTCACTCTGGACCAGACATAAGGGTAACTGATTTACATGTAATATGTGATGCATATCCTCTACTGGAAGCCAAACTTTTCATTTCATTTGGTATCCTCAGCCTGGAGTGTAGCAGAGTACCTTGTAATACATTATCACTAAATAAAAATAGCGGTAATACACACAAATTCTAGTCTACCCAAATGATCTTTATAAACGTTTAAAATCAATCTTAAACTTTCTCTTTTAACAAACCATCAATGTATAATATTTTATGTTTTAAAGAAAGTGAACTAGACAGAATAACCAGGATATGTGCATTTATAGCATAGCTAATAAAACAATAAGAAGAAATCGTAAGTAGAAATATCATAGAATGTGTTGGAAATAAACCACACATGCAAGGAAACTAACTAGAATTAAGCAGATAAATAAAGCAAACAAATAAATTATGCTTTATGGATTTAAAAATGAATACAAGAATAAAAAATGTAATTAAAGCTTTAAAAGGTGAAATGGAAGTAGTATTTCCCAATTTAAAGTGAAAGATAAATAAAAGTTTAAATAGGGAAGAAAAAGGAAGAGAATTTGGGAACAGATCCAGAAGACAAAATATTCAGTTAAAAAAGTCTCAGGAAGAAAAAATAAACTTATGGAGGAAAACAATAATTGAAGAAATAATAAATTTAAAAAATGTTCTAGTATGTATTAAAAGGGATCACTGAGTGCCAGAAAGGATTCATTCCTTCAGTCATTCAGTCTGTCAATAGATACAATTTTGACAACTGCTATATGCCAGACACTAAGTAGAAGTGGTAGGGCTACCGCAGGGAGTACACATTGTTAATAGGGGAAGACAGGCAATAAACAAGTGAGCAATTACTGCATTATGAAAAGACAGAGAAGGTTTAGAGAATGCTCGAGGGGTGCTGTTTTTCTTATGTAACTGTATTTTCTTTCCCATTTGATCTGACTTCTACATAAAGTGATATATAAAAGTCTCCTTTAAGCAAAACAAAGAAACTTTATAGAAATAAAAGAAGACCTGAATTTTATATTGAAAAGTCCTACCATGTTTTTGGGAAAATTGACTTGCAGTGATATTGCATTTCATTTCATTTCCTTGTATTTCTTTGTTCCTATCTATCTTTATCTCCTGTACTTTCTGTTTTATAGAGGTAGCTGTTGTGCTCCATAGGATAGATAGATAGACATGTAACACACATAACTCATACATCTTTATTACAAATTATGGCTTTAAGTATTAAAAAATCCTCAGTTTTACGTTTAATAATTTTTGAATTGAATTTTACTTCACTGCTTTCAAGATCACAATCAACTATATCTTATTCTCTTATTTGTTTGGTATATGTGGTATATTCCTTTATTTTTAGAATTTCTGAATCATTTGCTTTAGGAGTATCTCTTGTATATAGCACATCATGTTTTTATTTCAGAGCCAAATCGAAAATTGTTTGATTTTATCAGGTGAACTAAGCCCATTTGCATTTATCAATATGGCTGTCATGATTGGTCTCAAATCTCTTATATTATTTTGTCATTAAATTGCTATATGTATTATATGATATTTGCTATGTTTCTTTCTGTAGTTGAGTGATTTTCTCTGCTTTCTGATAGTTAAAATTTCTTTTGATATTTGGAAAGTTTGTATTTTTGTTCTAGTGGTCACCTAGACCACTAGACTTGTACTTTTTTTTAATGCTCTTAGTTTCCTGTCATCTTTTACTATCTGTTTTTAGTTTTTAGTGCTATCTTTGAACTCCACCTATTGCCTATCCAACAATCAAAAACTTTATTCTGTATTCCTCTTTCCATATCCTTTCTCCTCCTTCGTTTTATTTGCACTATATCCACCTTGTCAGAACCCAAAATGTGCATATTTTATTCTCCTCCATAAAATTTGTGTTATTTTTCTTTCTTTTACCCAGCTTTGTTTGAGTCATAGATCTTCAAGTACCATCACCAATAGTCCTTTTGCCAAAGTTTCCCTAGTCATGTCATAGTTTGATGATGTTCATTCTCTGGTAGATTGCTGAACAAGAGTTTATGGTTAAAGAAGCTTCTAATTTCTTATATAATTAAAATAATTTTTCTGTAGCCTTGGTTTTGAAGAACAGCTTAGCTAGATACAGCCTTTTTCGTTCACGATTTCGTTCCTTGAGTTTTTCTTTGCTTTTCATGCTGCTTTTGCCAGAATTATGCCAGTTTAAGTCTCTTACCCTTGAATGTTATTTGATCTCAATTGTTTAAAATTTAAGATTTTTAACGTTTCAGCCCTACTGGTTTTACTAGATGTGTCTCAGAGTTGATCATTTCAGTACTTCCATTTCTAAAAATGTATTCAGCATGTATATTCATATGAGGAACAGAACTATTTATACAGAACTATTCTTGTAAGCATTGCTTGTGTTAGCAAGAGATTGAAAACAACATAAATGTCAACCAATACTTGACTGATTAAATAAATTATTATACATCCATAGAGTGGAATAATCTATAGCTATTTAAAAAAAAGCAGTCTTTTATGTTCTGAGACAAAACTGTATCCACAATTTATTCTATTCACCCTGTTCAAATCTGACTTCTATTTCCACATCTCCACTGAAACTGCTCTTGTCCAAGTCACTGAAGGTATTCATGTTGCCAAAATCAATGGGCCATTTTCTATCTTTATCTTACCCTCCTATAAATGGTTTATCTCTCAATTAGCCACTGCACTTTCCTGAACACTTTTCTCCTTGGGATTTTGTGATATATGCTGACATTTCTTTTCTCCTACACCTTATCATTTCTCTTCATTCTGCTTTATAAGTTTCTCCTTCTCCACTCAATTTCTACATGTTAGAGTACCTCAGAACGCAGTCCTGGTTCCTCCAGTTTTCCCTATAAGCACACTTCTCTGGAGATCACAATCATCAAACACAATTGAAATCACAACTAGAACATGTCACTCTTAAGCCCAGAATTTTTCTTTAATATTCCATTACACTTAATATAAAATCAAATGCCTTACATGACCTATAAGATGCAAAAGCTTTGGGGCCTGTCTATGCCTCCATTCTTATGTCCTCTATGTCTCCCTTCATCCACAATGATCCAGCAACCCCTTCTTGTGACATTGGCTGGGACACATCATAGTCTTTCCAACATCAGGGATTTAGACTCGTTATAACCTATTCCTGGAATGATCTTTCCATGGCTTCCCTGTGGCACGTTCCATACTTCACAACTGAGCTTAGGTATCATTGCATGAGAAAAGACTTTCTTACCACACCACCTAAAGTGTTGCTTTAGTCTCCATTGTGGGATATGTGTACATCGTGGGAAGGACAAAATAGATGACCTATTGGGATGTAGGAAGGAAATATTAGATTGCCCATTTGCATTTATTTTTATTATGTCCTTTCAAATATCTACTGTGTGTATGTTTTATATTATTTATAATGATAAAATAATTGTAAACACATACACATATACATACAAAACATATACATTTAAACAAATATACCTCTATAAGGGGCACACAAAATTTTTAATTAATATGTGTTCTTGATAATGCATGTTTAAGACCACTACTCTTGCATCACCGTTTATATCCCTTGTGACTTGATTATGAGCTCTAATTATTTTTAATTTATTTACATATTTTTATTTGTTTCCTGACTAGAAAACTCCATGACAGTAGAAATCAAAATGGTCATATTCACTCTTGTATCCCCAATACCTAGCATTACATGAGTGATTAAGTGAATGAATGAACTATAAACATGTAAAATTTCATTTATTTGGTATAATTTAGTCTGTGTAATACCAAACATAGCAAAATATTATGTAATTGTATATGTAACATAATTTTTACATTCAAATTTTAATAATATTGTGTTTCAATACAAAATTTACAATGCCTGTGAGATAAAAATAATAATAAATATTTATTTAGAGACAGAACAGAAACTCTGAGCAGGTGGAGAGTGATACTGTTTTCGTAGCTCATACAACTTAAAAATTATAAAGTGTCTTTGTCTTATGAGTATGTAAATTTGGGACAATTCCCATTAGAATCTTAATTTTTCCCCCAAACTGGATAAAAAAAATCTGAATTTTATTGGAAAAATTAATATTAAAAAACTAAGAAACTTTTAGAAAATAAAAATGAATTCTTACTAGAAAATGCTTTTATAATGAATATTAAAAAGCTACTACAACTGGTATAACACAATTATTGGGTAGATGACTAGATAAGAGACAATTCAGTTTAGGTTCATACATCATTCACTGAAAGTTCCAATATGGGCCAGCCCCAGTAGCCTAGTGCTTAAGTTCAGTGCACTCCACTTCAGCCGCCTGGGTTCAGTTCCCAGGCTCAGACCTACACCGCTCTGTTAACGGCCATGCTGTGCTGGAGGCCCACATACTAAAAAATAGAGGAAGGTTGGCACAGATGTTGGCTCAGGGCAAACCTTCCTCGGGAAAAAAAAAGTTGCACTAGATCTATTCACTTAGATTAATCCTGTATGGAAAGGAATAAGTTAACAGTACAAATGGAATGGAAATTGACTACTGCATATACTATTGCATGTCAAATATTAGCACATATTTCTCTATCATTGTGGTTTTTAAAATGTAATGGCTTGGTGTTTAAAGGGTCTTAATTTAACATGTATCAAGAAAGTAAATATTACTATTGTTTCTAAAATTTTTTGAACAAGTGAGTTTGAACTGGTAAAGATCCAAGAGACAGTAGCATCAAAACTTCTGGATAGGAAAAGGTACATATATCAACATATTTATGATTATTTCAGCATATTTATGGATATTGCTTTTAGAAAAAAACCACAGAAAATAAAATTTAACAAAATCCTCTTTGCTAGTGAGAATATATTGAAGATTGTCCATTTCTCGTCACTGAAATAATAGGCTTGCTTTCCAATAGTCAAGGAGAAATAAGACCTATATAGAGAGCAAATTTATGTACACATATATATTATATATATATATAGCTCAAGGGGACTGGGGATAAATCTCTCTGACAAATAAAAAATTCACTCATTATGGGAAAGTGCAGAGTTTTTTAAAACATCTTACTCATTTTTCCAAATGTTAGCCTGTGATTAATATATGTCAAAATAGACCATATTGAAGATTTCAAGGCAGAGATGCAAGATAGGTTTTACACACACAGCCCACAGAAAAACTCTGTTACATGTTTTTTTTTCCAAAGTCCCTTTTGGCCATTCTGCCATCGTGTTGTGTGTGTGTGTGTCTGTGTATGTGTGTGCGTTTCCCACATATATGAACCATTCATAGGAGAGTTTGACAGATTGAAAACTCATATGCCTGTAAAACTGAAACAGTAGCGTTACACCAAGAGAAATGCATACCTTATACAGTCATGGGGAGGTGGTGAAATGTATAGTCATATTTAATCACATTGTTTCAGAGCCCAGTAAAGCTTGGTATTTGAAATATGGGGTTTTAAAATGAATAATAACCAGAAATGTTTAGCAAAAACAGAAATCTTAATGTCAATTTTATGTCTATAACAAAGACAAAATGTATCAATCCTTAAGATTTTGAAGGAAATTTCAGTAGGAATTAATTAATAAATGTTCAGCCAGTTTGAGTTCCTTTACTAAATGACAGAGTAGTATTGATTTTATGTCTGGAATCCAGAAATTATTTCTTCTTCCTCCATCACTTGTAACACTATATCATCATCTCATGTGAACCAATTCTATGCAGAATTGAAAGTAATGCTATAAAGTATGCAAACTTTCGAGAGTCTGAGTCATCTTCTATTGTGCTTGATTTCCAGCTAGTCTTTCATTTTCATTTGTTGCTAAGTGCTTTCCCATCTAATTGTGTAGGGACTGATTTGTTTAGAAACCTCTGTGTAGAGTTGGGCTTTGTTCTTTCCACTGTGGACACCATTCTGGCATTGTCTTCCTGCTTCCATTGTTTCATAGAGCACATTTTATCACAAGTGTTTTGTGATTCAATTATCCTCCTCTCACCGCTCCCCTATGTAAGTGATATTACCCTTTGGCTCTGAATATATGCTTCTAACAGTTGCTTTGGAAAGTTCTCTGCAAAAGGCAGAAACAGCACCCCAACATCTATATTACTAAACCTTAAATATAATATAGTCCTGTTCGATTAAGTGACAACAGTAATCACAATGGAAATAGAGAACATGTGCATTTCAGAAGCAGCAGGATAATTGTAGTTGACATGTCATCACATTTCATAAATTTATATCAGGATTTATTCAAAATAATCAGAAAAAAATGTTTACCTCCTTTGTCAATTCATACAATACTTTATAGTTATATACATTTAAGCTGTGGATTATCTCATCCCAAGAAATGTAAAGCACAGGATCTAAGTAGAGTGATAATCATGTCATATTAAGAATGATACACAATTCGAGATAAAACAAAAACTTTTTAATCATATTTCCTGAAAGTCTTTATTCCTTTTAGAAACCTTTATGCACTAAGGCTCTCCCAGTATAAAAACAGAAAAGAGAAGGAAAATCTACTGAAAAAAATTAGAGAAAAGAATTGATAGATCCAATCCATCCCTTAAATGTACTTATCTATGAATAAGATAGATGAATGAGCAAACAGAAACTAAGATCTTTGTTCCATTTTTTAATGTTAAGTTACATAAGTGCCATTTGGAATTCTGATCTTGAGAAAATTATTATAAGAATAATTATTATTATTTTTAAAAAAGATAATATTGGAAAAGTATACTGTGAAATAGGGACAAAATGTCTAATATATTAGACTAAATCAACTTTAAATGTATGATACTCTCCTTAGCTACCTGCCACAAATGGGGCAGCCCAATTTTCCCTCAGCCCTTTTGTTGAGGAAAAGCACAGGGTGTGGATGCTGAAAAGAAAGTAGTTCTCTGGATTTATGGCTATTTCAGTGGGCAAAAGAGACAATTATGGAAGTTCAGGACAATTGAAACAGTAAAAATTTGGGGGATCAAGATCTCCAGAGTTAAAGAGAACTTCAGAGCAGTGGGCAGGGCATTCTGGGAAAAATTCTCCCTTGAGGCATTAACTGAGTGATAATATTTGAAGGGCAAAATATCAAGAAAGCAAGCAGAAAGAGGCTGCTGAGATATTAAAAATTTAAGGAGATAGTTTGACAGTCTTGTCCAGAGTGGGGGAGGGATGAAAATTGGAGTTTAGGACCACTACAGAAAACGGCCCTATAAAAACCTCAGACTTTTAGTTGAGTCTCTTGAAGGGACAACACATCTAGAGTCGAAGCAAACCAGAAGTAGATCAGTCTCAACTGGAACAAGGTGATCTGTACATACTTTACTGGACTGCACAAAGGAGAAAGATAACATCAAGCAGAGCCCCAACACTTTTCCATTTACACATCAATCATTCAGTCAAGAATTACCAGACATACTAGAAAACAGGACCAAATGACTGAGAAACCTAAGAATAAAAAAGCAAAGTAGACCAACAGGAGTTCCAGATATTTGAGTTATCAGGAACAGATTTCAAAATGCCTGTGTTTTATACGTCCCCCAAATAAATGCAAAGATAGAATATTTTTACCAGAGAATTGGAATTTAATTTTAAAATCAAGTAGAAATCAGAGACTTTAAAAAAAAACTGAAATTAAGATATAGATGAATTTAACAGCAGATTAATCACAGAAGGAGAAAGAAAATATGTATCTATAGAATTGCATACATATACACATACAAAATACGTAGTTGAAGCACGCAAGAAAAATAGATGGAAATAAAAATAAGAGATATGTGGAATATGATTAAAAAGTCTCACATATCTGCAACTGGATTCTAAGACAGAGAAGTGATAGAGAAATAGAAGAAGTATGAGAAGAAATACTGGCTGAGAATTTCCCAAAACTGATGAAAAACATCAAGCCATCTGAGACATTCAGGAAGCAATATAAATCACAGCCTGGCTAAATAGAAAATAACATCACCTATGCACATCATCTAAAACTGCTAAGAACTAAGACAAAAAGAAAATCTTTAAAGAATGCAAATAAAACACACATGTTAATTTCAAAGGAGTAATAATAAGTCTGAGAGCTGAATTTTGAAACCAAACAATGGGAGATAGAGGCCGTTTACAATGCTGAAAGAAAATAACTGAATCTATACTTAGGAAAAAATCATTCTTCAAAAACAAAGGCTAAATAAAGGCCCTTTGGGACAGAGAAAAACTCAGAGAATTTGAGGCCATATAATTTGTCCTAAATGAAATACTAAAGGTAATTCTTCAGACAGAAAGAAAATAATCCCTGATTAAAGTATAGTAATATCAGAAGAATAAAAAGCACTGGAAAGGGGAAATATTAAACCATATCAAAAATAAATTTGGATTGCTAAAACAGTAATAATAGTATATAAGCAGTTCTAAATACATGTAGAATTAATATTTGTGGTACTAATAATGCAAAAGTTTGGAAGGGAATTTTTTAGTACTTTCATTGATCAGAAAATGCAAAAGTAATAAAGATGTATTCTAATCAGCAAAGCATGCATATTGTAATATATAGAGTAAGCATTTAAAGTGTTAAAAGAAGAAGAAATAATATATGGTTAAAGAGACTAAATATTAAAATATGGAACAAAGAACAGATAGAACACAGAAAACAAATGGTAAGATTCTACAGAACCCAAACATGTAAGTAATTGCTATATATACTAAATAGTTCTAACTGGTAGACAAAGAAATATTGGTTGTACAAGAAAAACAAAACTATTTCTGCTTAAAGAAATATAATATATATAAATGTATATATGTTTAAATATAAGAATAGATACAGATAGGATGAAAGCACAAGGATGTTAAAAGATATCCTAAAACAGCTATAATCAGACAGGGTAGACTATAAGAAAAAAATATTACAAAAGATAAAAAGGGGAATTTTGTAATACCGAAGAGTCCACTAACAGTGTTACATTTTTATGCACCTAAAATCATATCCTCAAAACACAAAAAATTTGAAATTTCTGAAATAGTGAAAATCACACATCCAAATAAATAACAGAAGACTTCTTTCAATAACCTACATAAGCAGGAAAAAAACAGAATAAGGACACAAAAAACCTGACATTATAGAAAACCATACTCAACAACTGCAGATGACCATTCTTTGCAAGTGCATATGTAACATTTACCAAAACTGATGATATATTAGGCCATAGAGTTGTGCTCAATAAAGTTAGAAGGATTGAAAATATACAAAGAATATTTTTTGATCACAGTGAAATTAATCAAGAAAATTGTATGAAAGTTAACTCTAAGAAACATGAATGTTTGGCAATTGAAACAGAATTTCATAGAAAGCGGAACAAAGGAGAAATCACAACAGCAATTAGAAATATCTTTAATTGAATGATACTGCATATCTGACATATAAAACTGGTGAGATCTGGTCAAATCCATACTCAGAGAGTACAGACAAAGCTGTGCCCTAAACACATACAGTGAAAAAACACACTGAAAACTCATGATCTTAGCATCAATCTCAAGAAGAAACAAAAAGAAGAGCAAATTAAGCCCCAAAAATTTAGAAAGAGGAAAATAATGAAACAGATAAATAGAAAAATCAAAATAGCCAAAAGAACAATAATATTGATAAATCCCTTGCAAGACAGAGAGAGAGAGAGACAGATACAAAGAGTCAGAGAAAGAAAGAAGGAAGAGGAGGAGAGGAAGTCGTCTTGTTTAGGTAGCTTCCTCACGCATATGTGCTGCACAGTAGCCAGCTGAATACTCATGTAGGAATTTCCTCATCTTTCCTGAGTTCTCTCTCTCTCTATGCAGCTCTCTCCTATCCATTAATATTTCCTGAGGGTCTACCAGCTTTAGTCTCCACAGACTCTTGGTTGATCCCCTCAATTCGAGGAATCCTTGTCATGAAACTCTTTCAAGGGGCAGTCACAGGGTCTCACTTCATTTGCTCCCTATCCCCTCAATCACCGTCTTTCATTGCCTAATATCCAGCATCATAAATACCATTTCTCTTAGAATTTCCCCTTTCTTGGTTCTTTCGGGAGGGGTGTAACTCCAGTACCTGTAATTCCACTTAGCTGTAAGCAAAAGGATTAAAACTAATTTAAAAGCAATTGTAGTTATTTTAAAAGGAAAAACATCAAAATACATTAACTTCTACCTAAAAGAATCAAAATTATGTCTAACATTCAGGGAAAAAATATGTCTATCAAGTTATAAAGGGAAAAAATATCAATCTACTGCTACCGTCTTGAGAAATTACGCTTTTTTCTCAAGGTAGCTGTGGAAACCATTCGTTTATCTACCCAAGATTTCCACAGTTATTTGATATCTTAGTTGTGTAATACACAGTTATGTAAACCTGCTTCATCCACTAATCTTTTTGAAGGCAGATCTGTGTAATCAGTGACAGCCTTAAAGGTGCTCTTGCATGATGAGTTACCTGCCAGGCACAAGCAATGACATGACTTCCTGATGGACACAGAGGTGACAATGCCCTTTGTAGACATACCAGAGTCTGTAAAAGAAAATTCCCACTCTTCCCTGATCTGTATCATAGGAAAGTTCAAAATATAGTCCCTTGGAATGAATTCTGTTTGCTGACTTCATATGTGGTAGAATTATTGGACCGTGTTTTCCTTTTGACAGTCTCATAGTTGACAGTAGTGAGTATGCAGTTAGAGTTTGGATTCTTGAGACTTCTCCAAAAACGAGATCACTATTTTTCCTTTCAGGCTGTCCCTCATTTAAAGGATTATGCCACTATGAGAAGGGATATTCAAAACGAAATTGTTTCCCTGCTTTGTGATAGAACATCAATTTACCATCTGTCTTGCTCTAAACAACGGTGGTGGCATTGCAGACCTGTTTTACCAGAGTTGAGATAACTAAGAACAGAAAACATAAAGAAACTCGATTCATAAGTAAAATATCAAAAACAAGAGGCAAGTTATGATAACTCCATATTTATAGAAAATAAATCTCAATTACTTGATATTCCAAATTCCTTTTGAGTTTTTTTGTGAAAAATCAATCTAAATGTTATTATTCCATGTATCCTTCCTTATGTGGAACACATTTTGGCAAGTGTAATTTATTCTTTCTTTATTAATTGTGTTAATTAGCTTCTCCCAAAAGACTCTAAGAACTGGGTTTGAGTGTGAGTAGTTTATTTGAGAGATGATTCTAAGAATCCCTGGTGGGAGAATGGAGAAGTGAGACAGAAAAAGGGAGAAAATCAGTATAGGGTGTGTAAATGAGCAGGTATCTGTTTGTAAGCAACTGGGATTTGATTCTGCTGGAGACTTTTAAAAGATGGTAATGTCGCAAGGTTCTAAGAGTGCTTGAGAGCACTGAGGGGATCATTGTAACATTGGCTACAATGATTGGGAACGTTTTTATTATTCAGTTTCTTTGTTCTTAACAATAAGAAAATAATTGATTTAGAAGCTTCAGGAAGGCTAATTCTCTATTCAACACAGATCATACTTTGAAAGTGTCTGTATTTTTATGAACGTATATGTTGGTGAAGTGCGGGGGGTTGCGTGAATGCATTTCTAATTATTTTCTTTTCATATAGTCTGTCTTAGAAAAGGAAAGTGGCAAAAACTGAATTATTTCAGGGTTCTGATAATTTGACTTTTGTTTTAAGAGCACTTTTAGTCTGTTATAATTGTTGTTATAAACTTTTCTCCAAAAATTGCCAAGTGAAACTGCTTTTTCATTTGCAATAAAGTTGTGAATGACCATTGTCCCCTATATAAGGTTCCACAAGGAAAGATCTTAGCCTATGGCCAGGGATACAGTGTATCCCTTTGGTAATTAATATATTTATTCCTTTCTATTATCTTGCTTTTATTTTGAGTCCTGACTTCCAGAAAGATCAATTTTTATTTTTCAATTATAGCAACAATTTTAATCCCAGTGGTTGCATGTTTTTTTCCTCCTTTCTTTTTTATTGCTTCAAAAATTTCTTGAAAGGAAACAAACTGTTACATGTACTTTAACACAGTGATATTCCAAAGTTCAGACGGAGCATTTTGTGATGTACACTAGAAGAAAATGTTTCTAAGCCAAATACTTTTCTGTGTAACAGAAAAAAAGTCATTTCCCACAAGTGAGCACTTTTCAGTCTCCTATAGTGTCTGAGAGTAGAGAGAATAAATCTCTGGCAATTTTCCATTCAGGCTAGGGCTAGAGGTTAAAGATAGAGATGGCAGCTACAAAGAAGTAGGAACTAGCAGAGGATGAACACCTTGCACAACCTTATTCTTCACCTAACTCACAAAGAAGATTTACCCCAAGACTTGACAATCTACATTCTTTCTCCCAAGGAGTACATAATTGAGGGAAAAAAATAATTAGCAATACTTTTTCACAGCAATTTTAGGAGAAACATTTTCTGATTCGCAGTCAGTACCATATTGGTGAAATGAGTTGCATACCTTCTTCCCAAGCCGTTATGGCAAGATTACTCAGAGCCAGGACATGGTCCCAATAGAAACCTTCCAAGTCACTCACTAAGTCAAGGTTCAAGGCCAGGTTTGGTGATTTTAAAAAGAGACACAGAAACCAGGATATAAAAGAATGAGAACACTGCATACATTAAATTGATCAGAAACACTGGCTGCTTGAGGTCCAGACAAAGAGAAAAACAGAGGGAGCCCCACTGCAGCTCTCCTAGTGCCCTTAATTGCAGTTAGCCTCCTGCAAGAGTTGTTTACTTGTGACGCTGCCTCTCTCACTGGATTCTGAGCCCTTCCTTGGCAGGCGCCACATCTTACTCAGCTGAATAACACCCATTATGCATTTTGTCTTAAATATAGGAACTCGGTCCCCTGAGTGTTTAACTTAATTGTGCTAAAGCAAAGGTCAGAAAAGTAAGCTTTCACAGATGTAAGAGAAATATTGCCATTCAAATTGCAGCTGTGTACGTGACTTCAATAAAACATGCTTACTTCTTCTAAAAGAAAGGATAAGGAAAAAGTGTTAAGCTGTTACTGTAATTATTTCACTAGGAAACTGATAACCCAAAAGAGCCCGTTTGTGACTATGCTGAGGAGTTCCGTGTATCACATTAAGCCGTTTTTCAATGAGATCATCACTGCAGGCAAATATACGACTGTCAGCAGATTATTTTTAGAAGTTTCAATTCCTTTGAAATGTCAACTTAAACAACAAAAGAAAATGAATACTGGGAGAACTTACACTAAATATTCACCATCTCTTCCCACCTACATGTTTAAGAGTCACAACTACTCTGATCTGCACTGTCTCTATCATGTCTATTATTTCTCTTAAATAGTAGAGCTTTCACTGCAGGAGCTCAAAGTAGAAACACGACAGATGCGTCTACCACTCAAGAACTCTATCAGGTGATTCCAAATGTTTTGAAGGATTAAATACGAAATAATAGAGAATTGGAAGAATTGCAGAATGAATAGTTTGAGGCTAAAATACAATCAATCACTTTGTATTATTGATAGTCTCATCATATTTCCTTGCTGAATAAGAAGCAGCTGGGGTTTTATCTAAATGGCTGTATATGACAATAAACATCACATTCCTAGCACATGTTTCTTCAGGTGTAGAACAAGGGAGGTAGGCTGGAATGACATTTTTAAATGCCTTAAAGACTGATATTCCAAGCTTTAAATTTATCCCACTAAAATCAAGAATTAAATCTCAATATAATTGTGGTGTGTGCTTGTTTTCGAAGATGTTAAAATGACCTGGCTCAGGGAAAAAAAAACAAAACAAAACTAACGTGCTTAGAGGACATACAAGCTTTAGAATAGGGAAAAAGGTCTAAAATTATTTTTGAAATGTACAGGAGTATATTTTCATCTGACAAATTGGATTTTCCAGTCTCACAATCAGTTAATATTATGATGTTTAATTAGGCCTATTGACAAAAAGATATTTAAACTGAAATAAACTAGAGAATGCTTTTTAAAATAGTAAAATAAATACAAGATCTCTGTCTACGTCCCAGGCTAATCCCTCCACAGTGCTCTAAATCCTGTCTTCCCTTCTGACCTCAAGGCATTGCTCTGTGGTCGTTCCTTTTCTGTCTTCAACCTCCTCCTTTCTATTGAATTATTTCCCCATCGCCTATCATTGTGACCAAGCCTCTCCTATCTTAGAATTCCTTCCATCCACTCTAAAATAATGAATTTGCACCAAGTCCTTTTAGGGTTTACTATCTAATGGAGAAAATAAAAGTTAGCCAACTAATCACACAAATCAGTAAATAATTCAAATCTGCCTAATTGCCAGATCCACAGAATTATTTCGGTATAGTTCTACTTTATCAGTAGCATTGGTATGATCTACTACTTCTCTCTTTTAAAAATTCCCCCTTCTCTCACTTTCTGTGATAATCCGCATGTGACCTTGGCCTATATCTCTGCCATCTTTATAATTATGCTTTATTGGCCTTTGTTTGTACCTTCAATGCAGGTGATTTTCCCATGGCTGTACTTTTTCATTCCCTACATTGTATCGCTTTCTAGTCCTTGTTGCTTTCACGGTTGATTATTTTAAAGCGACATGTACCTTTCCCAATGATAAATCCATTGGTCTCATTTTGAGTGTGTCCTAACTGCCTTAAGCATCACTTGCTGTATTGATTACTTCTCCCACGCACCATCCTTTCTCCAGCTATCTGTCCATTCTCTCTCTTCAGTGACATTCATGTCTGTAGTTCTCCCCCAGCTTTCTGATCATTACCGCTTAATTTCTGTTTTTCCATCTTTGTTGCTCCTTTTCCATTATTCTCTTAAGTTCCTAGGATTCTATTTTCAGTCTTCCTTTAATCTTAATTTATTCTTTCTCTATATATAATTCCTTTCTTTCCTATACTTTTAGGCTTATGAATTTCAAACCTTTACAGATAACCCAGGCTATCACTGGAACTATCAAGAGATATTTCCACTTGTGAACTAGACATTACATCACGTCTCAAGCTAAATTGTACCAGGACAGAACTCATGTGATGGCTTCACGGGGATGCCATTTTATAGTAATTACTTCCCTGTGTTGGGATCACTGGTTTTCCTGACACTCCTAATATAGACTATGAGCTCTTTAAAGACAGGGATTTTGTGTCTCCATCTCTTTAAAGCCTAACATATCACCTGGCTCTGAGTAAGTGCTCCATAACATGTAATGAGGTAATGAATAATGTAAGTCCGTTGAAGGTACAGCTTTATTTCTGGTATGTGAAGCCATATTTTACTGGAGGTATATTTAAGGAGTGAAGTAGAAAAATTAAAAAGATCTACAGAGATAGAAATTGTAGAGTCCCCTTTATCATCCTTCCATTTTTGCCAAGTTGTCCCAAGCCGGTTAAAGTATTCTAAAATTACTAGTACTCCATTCTCTTAGGTTTGAATTGAATGGAGCAAAGTCCCTAACAGAGCATGACTCGCCTTTCTAAATGCATTTTGTGTTTCTGCAACAAAGACAAAATAAGGAGTGATTTTTCCCTTGGCTTTCTGCATGTGAGAAATAGGTGTTCACCCCTCCCTTTTCACCACAAAATCACAAGGATTTCTGCATTCAGATAGAGTGACACTCAGAAAATTTGAGTTTTGTTTGAGTTTTAGATATAAAAAGAAAAGCATCAATGTCTTTTCCTTGAAACAAATAAATAAAAATAATTGTAGAGTTTTGTAAAAAGAAATAGAATAAAACAAGTAAGATCAAACTTTGAATCTTAAAACCTAGATAGCAGCTGATTAAAATTGACTTTGCTTTGTCTTTCTTTTTTTTTTTCTCAGCAGTACAATATCGAGACTATCAATATGGATTGCCTTTAATTTTACAAAAATACCTCAAAATGTTCTGAAAATCTTATGGCTTCATTCTTTTATAAACAATGAAGAAAACAACTGCTCTAAGAATACTTAGCAAGAACTTATTACGCAGCTTAGGATGCAAGCATAAAATGTGTTCATGCCTTCTTAATAAAAAAAGAGAATAAAACAGTGGTGGGAAAGAAGGAAAACCTTCAAACTAAAGAACAGTCAGAGGAGAAGAAGTTATAAGAAGAAAACAAGAGAAATGTATAGAATAAGGTCTGAGAATGATTTGCAAAAATAAAGCAACTAATTTACTTTACCTATGCTAAAGGATTATTTTCATTCTATCCTTGCTTTTCTTGCTAACAGAACATAATTCTATTACAATGTAGCAACATCAATGCTACTTTCATCTGACATAAAATCCATACCCATTGGAACTTTGTGAGCACCAGGCACAAGTTTCTGTGGACAATATCTTAAAATATGTGTAGGAAATGATGATTCTCACACAAAGGGATTGCTATATTCTTTCAACAGGCATCGATCTCACAGGCAGTTTTCAATGTGATATTTTAGATGATTGAAATATTTATGTGTCCTGTTACAAATCGTTTCTCAACTGGGAATATAACATTTTCTCATAAACTATTGTTCTATTTTCTCCAGTCTATGTTATCTTCAAAGAACCATTGTTGAAATGGAGATTTTTTTCAATATCAATCAAATCAGGATATAGAGAAGCAAAATTAGCTTAGGATAAATGCTTTTAAAAGACACATATTTTCTCAAGCTGTGCAGAATTCTAAGAGCAATCAACAGAAAGACAACAATACCTTGCACTTATAAACTACTCTTTACCAAAGGCTTTCAGAGTATTGCTAAAACATGGTCATTAGGCCCTATCTATAGATGTGGAAACAAATACACACAAAAATTGTAAAACAGTCAAGAGGTTGAAGATATCAGTAAATCCTCAAAAAATATCATTACCAGTCCTTACAACAATCGTAAAATTCTCCTCAACTTCATCAGTTATAGTAGAAACTTCACTCTCTAGACCTCCACAAGAAATTTTCAAAGTTTCACCACTTTTATCCCACATGTTCTCACATTTTGATTGCCTCTGGAAGCTCACGGTATAATTAAGGAGTGACAATTGCCTGAGCGTATCAACAATGAAAAAGAGAAGAAAAGGAAAAGTATTGAGGTATGAATACTGCAAGCTATAACAGTGTACAGCAGAAGAGAAAGCAGATGGCTTTACTTTGTGGACATCTGTTTAGGACTGATACTCCTTAGAAGACAGTGAATTATGGAATGGCTTTAAGCTTCAACCTGAAAGATTATTCTAGCAGACATGCTTAGAATGACTCAGAATACTTGAAAGTTAAACAAGAAAATCATCATCGTTGTCAGAGCATTTTATATTCCTTAAGATATTTTTATATATACAATGTTTCCCTTTTCCCTTCTACATCTCCATTTTGCTTGTCAAAAAATTGAAACAGAGTTTCATGTCCCACTCAAGCACAAATTTGGGTGTCAGTGACAGGATTAGCTCAAATATCCTCTTCCTTAGACCTGTATTTTAAAAACTTCCAAAGCAGACTAAAATTAGTTTAGAGTCAAAATCTATTTGAAGGTAACTAAAGAAATTATTTTGGAAGTATACATAAGCTGGTTAGGACTTTGCTAAACTTAAAGAAATGGCATTGTTTTTATATGTATAAAAGGAAACATTCCAAATCAACATGCAAAGAATCCCAATGGATCACTAATACAACCAGATTAATTAATTTCAAGTTCCTTACATAGAGTTTTAATGTACAAGGTGTTACTATTCCTATTGTTTTACACAAGAAATATATAAGAAGATCCAAGTATTAAACATAACATGTTTGACCTTCAAAATTCTGCCCATGCCTCATATCTCCCATCACATACCAAAAACATGGATGATAGACATACATGTAAAACCTAAAACTAGAGCTTCTGAAGAAAAAGTTTTTGTGATTTTTGTTTAGGCAAAAACTTCTTTGAAAGGACATAAAAGATAATCGTAAAAAATGATAATTGGACTTCATCAAAATTAAAATTTCTCCTCTTCAAAAGATGCTGTTAAGAAATGAAAAGAAAAACTCAGATTGGATGAAAATACTTGCAAAAGTTACATATGACAATGGTTAGTATTGGAAATACATAATAAACTCTCAAAATTCAAAAGGCAAAACCAAAGCACCCAATAAAAAATGAGCAGACAATTTGAACAGACACTTTACCAAACAATGAATTGCAAATAAGTACGTGAAAAGATATCAACATTCTTAGACATTAAAACTCAATGAGATACCCCCGCATGCCCATTAGAATTGGAAAAAAAAAAAAAAAACACAACCTTGACAATGCCAAGTGCTGATAAGGAGTAGGAACAACTGGAATTCATACATTTCTGGTAAGAATGTAACATAATACAGTCTCTCTGGAAAGCAATTTGGCAGTTCTCGTAAAGTTAAGTATACATTTACCACATGACCCAGTAATCTCACCCCTAATATTTACCCAAGAAAAGTGAAAACATACTCTCCTAAAAACTGTATGTGAATCCTTTTAGTAGCTTTATTCATAATCACCAAAATCTCCACCAGCTAGTGAATGGACAAATAAATTGTGGTACATTCATCCAATGGAATATTACTCAGCAATCAAAACAAAGTACTGGCAGACACAACACAAGCATTATGCTAAGTGAAGGAAGCCAGACTTAAAAATCTACACACTGTATAATTCCATTTAAATGGCATTCTGAAAAGGTAAACTGTATGATAGAAATCAGATCACCGGTTGTCCATGGCTGGAGTGAAGAGAGGAGATTGACTACAAAAGGATACAAGGAAACTTAGAGTACTCCATTTCTTGTTTGTACTGGTGGTTACATAACTGTACATGTTTGTCAAAACATAGAACTGTACATTTAAAGTGGATAGATTATAACTTTATAAAACTAATTTTAAAAGAAAGCACATGGAATTTCATACTAGGTTGCTAAATGTCCCCATGGTAGTTGATGTCTAAAGTTGGCCTCCAATAAATGATGACCCTGGTATTTATTTCCTTATACATGCCCTCCCATGTTGAATCTGGGCTGGATCTGTGATTCACTTTAACAAAGAAAATGTGGAGGAAATGAGGCTATACCAAACCAAGTGAGCCCCTAGGACTGCATTTCCAGCTGTCATCATGTGAAACAAAGAAGTCTTGGTCAATCCACAGTCATAAGAAATAGTAAATTGATGTTCCTTAAACCTCACCTTCCCATTGAAATTTCCCAAACTAGTCACCCTTTCCATTTTAGAATAGTACATCACTAGTGCTTAAATATATGGGCTATGCCAATTGCAGCTAACGTTTATTGAGAGCCAGGCACTGCTTCAAGCTGATTGTATGTATTAACTCACTTAATTCTCACAACTACGTGAAGTAGGGTTCATAGCCAATCTTCCAAACCAGCGTAACGTAGAGGCAGCATAATGTGGTGCTTAAAGCATGGGCTCAGGAACCACACTATCTGAACCTGAATCATGTCTTTGCCACTTACTAGCTCTGTGACATTGAACAAGTCAATGAGCTTCCATGCCTCAGGTTTATCACCTCTAAAATTGGGATAATTGAAGAACTGCCTCCTAGATTTGTTATGAGGATTAACTGATTTAATACATAAATACTGCACAAAGAAAGGACTCTAAAAATGCTAATTATCATTGCTATTGTATTCACCTATATCCAATATGGTAAAATAAAAAAATCACAAGGTTTGGAGTGAGATGAGCTGAGTTTGTGTTCCAGTTTCAATACTTCTTATCTCTTAGAATTTATTCGACTCACCAAAATTGTTAAATTCTCAATGTCATCACCCATAAAATAGGCCAAACAAAAAGTACCACTTTCACATAATTGCTTTGGGATTCAAATGCTATAATTTTGTGAAAGAGCTACATAAATTATAGAGCATTGTAAGCAATTACTGGACATTTCTATTTCATATTTTCTTTTATTATTTTCATATCATATCTCACTACTAAAGGCAGATTCCTTCCATATCCGAAAATATAACATCTACATTTTTGGTAGAGTTCAGGGCTCTGCACATTGTCATCCAACTGTCATTAGACTCTTTTGCATATTCTCACTTTCGAGCTTTATACATAGGGACCTGACTATGTAGGCAGAATAGACGTATTATTCTGAGCTATTACAGAGAGCAATGTAAGTTGGTAGAGGTGGATATCCTCATTGGTAAAGTGAGATGAAAATGCCTTCCTTGCATAGTTAATATGAGCATTACTGAAAATCTCTGTTCATGCCTGAAACAATGTTCAATATGCTATAGGCATTCAATAAAATACCTTAGCTAACTTTTGAAATAAACTGTCTCACAAAAGGAAGTAAAGAATACTTTGTATCAGCTGCAAACATGTCTCTAAAAATAATTCTCTTCACCACTAAAATTCATGCCCCTGTTTACCATGCTGTAACTTCACCCTCAAAGATCATGCTCACTGCCAGTATAATCCTTTGGGGGTGTCTTCTTGGCAGATTCACAGTAATAATCTTTTTTCCTTCTGTTTTGCTAGTCTGTGTTGTCCCACCTTATCCCTTTGTTACAAGGAAAGGTTGGGAAGGCCATTTCTATGCCAGGGAATTGTTCTGTACCCAGGAATCAGGTGGACCACTGCACAGCACAAGTGACGATTCTGGTGATGAACAGCAGAACTGTATTGTAGTGGAAGAGGCTGACCAAGGGGGGTTTTATTGGATGACCATCATGAAGGCAGATGCTGCTAAACTGAAAGGTGTGCCCACCCATGTAGGAAACACACCAGAAAATGGTACTACACAGCAGCACTATAGGTCCATGTTTAAATTCAATTTCCCAATTAATAATTTTCATGATCCTACATTTTACTTAGGAAGCAGATCAGCGGGCTGCATGTCTCCTATGTAACTATACTGACTTTTCTCCATTTGGATTATCTTGTCATCAGGGATCTCACAAATATCAACATAAAAAGCTTTGCTATTTTAGTAACATACAATACATTTTGAATACAATAAACCTGTGAAAATCACTCTTTAGTCTGTAGTTTCATTGAAGCTTACAGTACATAATACTACAGTAATTCTCCAGGGTACTTTTCAAAGACTGCCAAGAATAAATGCATTTTTTCTATTGTTAACTGTTCTACAGCGACAAGATCCTGGAGTGTGATACTGGCTTTTCATTGTTGCTCAAACCAACAGTATCCCACATGCATATGATAAAACATTAGGAAAACAATAAGGAGTCTTTCAACAAATTATAACTAAACATAAATGCTACTGAGCCAGCTTTATGCATGAAGTGATTTGTTATTTTAACATAATAGAGTCAAATGAGGAGCCCCGACTACATGAATACCAAATAATGTTTATTTCAGGAACAACGGTAAATTTTCTGGCTTAAAAGAAAAAAGGAATTCCCATTGTAGTTTTCATTTCAATCTCATTTATTCCCTGGTGACCTTATGGATACTAGCAAAAGTATATACACATAATCTTGTCTTAAATATTGGCAGAAGACTTTTGAGAGAAGGGAGAAAAGACACATCATTTGAATTTAAACAATTACAATCAAGGAGTTATAAATGTGACTTTGTAAGGTCATTTACTGTACTTTACAACAGTTTGGACAGTGCCTACACCTAAAATATTTAAACTGACAAAATTTGAAGTTTTTGTTTTCTCTGAAGAATAGGAAAATATCTGATTCCAATGGTGGATTACAGCTTTGCCAATTGTGCTTATATTTTTTGGAAGCAAAACCAATATCTAAAAGTGTCTACCATAACTTACAATGTAACCAGTTGTGGCTATGTACATAGAGTTCTCCAAAAGTGATTAATACATTTGGGTTTCTGGAAATCATGTTAATGCGAAGAAAGATTATGGTTAGCCCAAATGTCATTGCCATTCCTGTGGCTAGCACAAAGATCATCAACACATTTTATATGAGCTCTGTTGAACAAGGCTGGCCAAATTCACAGATGAGCCACATTTACAGATTGGATGAGCGTGAAAATCTGAACTACAATGAGACAATGACATACACCATTTAATCATTTAGAATGCTCCTTGTTCAAGGTAAAAAGTGGTCTAACGAAGCCAAAGAGGAAGGTGCCATCTGGCTCTAAAGATGGAGGATCTTCTGGAAAAAAATCTGAAAACTGAAATAAAGTGGGACACATAGAAAAAACTATCGTCCAGAAGAATAAAACTTAAATGATGCATGTGATTAAATGATTATAAATAAACATATTTAGTTATGCTTCTTTTTAAATCTTGGTTCCTAAAGTAGAATTCTATATAAATAATCAATCAGATGATTTGAAAAAACTCCGACACTAAATTTTAATATAATAATATTAATAAAATAAATTAGAATTTAATATATATTACAGTTTAATATTTTTATATATACATATATATTTTTTTAAAGTCTAGTGAAATATTAAGACCAAGAAAAATAATACTAAGAAATTTAGGTCAAACTAAAAAACCATACACATAAGTAAACTCATTCCCTTGTTTTTCCCGATAAACTAATTTCTGTAGTTCAAATCCGCTATTAATAAATCTCAAGGAATTCTCAAATGTTTTGGACAGCATAATTCTGTTTCAAGGAGCATTGTGCCACATATTGGTGCGTGGTATTTTTTTAAATGGGCAGAGTTTTCATGACAACAGTCTTTGTGGTCACAGTTTGCCCCATACTAATATAAACTTCTCATCCATATTTAATGTTATCTTGAGGAAGTTACAAACAACTAGAAATAAAATATAATCAAATATATTACCTGAATTAGAGTTGCACAAAAATAGCGGTATTTCTGCTGCAAAATAGTGCAGATGTTAAGCAAAATATGTTTTACCTGTAAAACTATCTGCCCTATTCCGCCCCAATGAAACAGAGCCAGTGTGTATTACACTCTGTGAATTTACCCTGAAGTGTGCAGATACATCATCTGGTCCACAGGAGAAATGTTAAAGCCGTATTGGGAAATCACAAAACATAATTGCTAATCTTCACTTCTTTTCAAAGAATCTTTTGCTTAATACTGACTGAAGGGAATTCTCAGAGGGTACTAAATTTCATCGAATATTGCAAAAGGTAACCATTTATATTCATTCTGAATATAGTTGAAATTTCCAATGAGTGGTGGTGTCATTTCATGAAAGCTTACTTTAGATGTCTGTTTATTGCATTGTGAATTAAATTTCTGCCCTTCAATCTCTAGATCTCATTACCTCATTTATAGAAAGAAATAAAACCCAAACAAACAATTAGAATTGGAAGGCAGAGTGGTAGATTATTGCTGCATCAGAGGAATACACTCCCTTGAACAACAATCATTCATGCTTCTGAGATTTCCTTGAGTACATTTCAAGATTGGCCTCCTCAATTGTAATGACACATTCAGGAAAATTTAGTTTTTATGATAGCTTGCTTTCTTTTGGGGAAAAAATATAGGTAGATAGAAAGAAATATAGGTATAGCTATGTGTGTGTGTTGTGTGTATTCCTATACAGGAGAAATGTAGAGAGAGAGCATGTATATAATGTGAGCCCCAATGGGCCTTTTTAAGCAGAAAGAGACACTGAAATACTTTAGACTTTAGCATATTTTCAAGTCCCATGTCTGACCGGGCAAGGGAAACAAAAGAAAAAATGAACAAATGGGACTACATCAAACTAAAAACTTTCTGCACAGCAAAGGAAACCATCAACAAAACGAAAAGACAACCTAACAATTGGGAGAAGATATTTGCAAACCACGTATCAGATAAGGGGTTAATATCCAAAATATACAAATAACTCATACAGCTCAACAACAAAAAAACCAACAATACAATTAGAAAACGGGCAAAAGATCTGAAGAGAGATTACTCCAAAGAAGAAATATAGATGGCCAACAGGCATGTGAAAAGATGCTCAACATCATTAGCTATCAGGGAAATGCAAATCAAAACTACAATGAGGTATCACCTCACTCCGGTCAGAATGTCTATAATTAACAAGACAGGAAACAACAAATGTTGGAGAGGGTGTGGAGAGAAGGGAACCCTTGTTCACTGCTGGTGGCAGTGCAAACTGGTGCAGCCACTATGGAAAGCAGTTTGGAGTATCCTCAGAAAATTAAGGATAGATCTACCATATGATCCAGCTATTCCACTGCTGGGCATTTATCCAAAGAACTTGAAAACACAAAGGCATAAAGATACTTGCACCCCTATGTTCATTGTGGCATTATACACAATAGCCAAAACTTGGAAGCAAGCTAGGTGCCCATCAAGGGAAGAATGGATAAAGAAGATGTGGTATTTATACACGATGGACCACTCAGCCATAAGAAATGACGAAATCCGGCCATTTGTGACAACATGGATGGACCTTGAGGGTATTATGCTGAGTGAAATAAGTCAGAGAGAGAAAGTCAAATACCATATGATCTCACTCATAAGTAGAAGATAAAAACAACAACAACAACAAAAAAACGAAAAACACATAGCATTGGAGATTGGACTGGTGGTTACCATTGGGGAAGTGGGGGGAGGGCAAAAGGGGTGATTAGGGTCACATGTGAGGGGCTGCACTATAATTAGTGTTTGGGTGGTGAACATGATGTAATGTATCCAGAATTTGAAATATGATGTACATCCGAAAAATATAAAAATTAAAAAAAAAGAAAGGCTAGAAAAAAAAAAGAAAAGAAATACTTTAGACTCTTAGGATGTGATATATGATATCAAAACACTCATAATTGGGAGCTCTAACTCTCACGATATAATACAAAGCACTAGTATATACTTAGTAAGCAAGAAAATTGTGAGAAATTACTATCTAGGGATAAACTATGAACAATACGAGTATTATGATCAGGAAGAAGAAAAAGTGTTGTGGAGAAAAGACTGGAAAATATACCCAATCCAAACAAGTTTTGAAAACCTTGACAATTCTAAGATAATGATGGTTTGTGCCCTTCTATTCCAAAAGCTGCCTGGGGAGAGTAAAATCTGATTGGATAAGTCAGGACAGCTATGTCAAATTTATTTGCTGTGAAAGCAATAACTAAACTGAAATGTTAAATCTAGACATTCAAAAAAGAAAGACCAAAGAACTCCAGCAAAGCTGTTTTCAGAGATTTTTACGTTATATTTACATTACATTGCCTATGGAACACATCATATTTTCATTTCCAGTATAAGTTGTTACCTCATGATTGTTATTGTAAATATGGCCTCAGTGGAGATATTTACCAAAATTGCTTTCACCATTTAGAAGTTCCACTATCTCAACTATTGGCCGGAGGCTAACACCACATTAATTCATTGATTCATTGTTCAGTAAATATATTTGGGGTATGTGGTGTGTATTCTAGCCAGCCCTGGTGGTCTGGTGCTTAAGATTCAGTGCTCTCACCACCGTGGCCCCGGGTTCATCTCTTGGTTAAGGAACCATACCACCTGCCTGTTGCTTCTCATACTATAGTATTTGCATGCTGCTGTGATACTGAAAACTCTGCCACTGGTATTTCAAATACCAGAGGGCTCATCCGTGGGAGACAAGTTTCAGTGGAGCTTCCAGACTAAGAAAGACTAGGAAGAAGGAACTAGACACCCACTCTCAAAAAACTGGCTATGAAAACTCTATGAATAGCAGCGGAGCATTGTCTGATGTAGTGCCGGAAGGTGAGAGGATGGTGCAAAAAGACCGGGCAGGATTCCTCTCTGCTGTGCACAGCGTCGCTAGGAGTCAAAATCCACTCCACGGCACTAATAACAAAAGTATCTATTCTGTTCTAATGATAGGGATTAAAAAAGTGTATTCATGTTTGACGCAATCCCTACTCTCAAAGACTGCAAAGTTTTGAGAAAGTAGATAAACCCATAAAATGCATTAGTGGAATTCTATGACTTTGGAACAACTTTGGAAATTCTAGCTTTTGGAACAAATGCAAAGGTAGAAAGGACACCATAACTAAGAGGCAGGAAAAGCTTATCCTGATGAAAGAACTCCGAAGATTTGAATGACGAAAGAGAAGGAAAGGCATTATAGCCACAGGAAAGATCTGTTGCAAAGGTAGTAAGAGAGCTTATTCATGAATTGTACTTTCCCTAACGTTGAGAAGACATGATAGAATTTTGAGAGGTCTCATAAGCAGAATTGATTTTGAAACTCAAGGTCACAGAACTTTTTAAAGTGTTCAATGATGAATTTTTCTGGCATTTACCTACCTGATACATAAAAATGAAATTCAATGCTACATATTACTTTAAATAATCTCATAAACTCCTTGGGTATGTCTTTTCATATTCGTTCTTATTTTTTAGTGATTTGGCACAATTTAATGATTTTCAGAGACGTTTAAGGGAATATAAATTTGCAACCTCAATCTTAACTCTGTAATAGAGTGTGTGGTAATAAATCTCTAAATTACAGTTTTACTATATTTCCTGGTAGGAATATTAAGCTTGCTAGTTAAAAGAACTGATTATTTCTAAGGAATATTATATAGAACTATAGAATACATACATACATAAAAGTACAAATATGATAAGCATATGGTTAATGAATTTTCACTAACACACCCATGTAATTACCACCAGATCAGGAAATAGAATTTTACCAGCATCGTGGAGCCCCTTCAGAATTCTCTCTAGTCACTACTCCCCTCCTCTTCTCGAAAGTAACCAAATAAGTTGAGATGAGTTCCAGTTGCTTCACATTCTCTTCGATGCTAGGTACTGTCAATCTTTTCAATTCTGGCAATCTGATAAATATGTAATGATATCTTATATTCATTTGTGTTTGTATCCCCTTATGACTAAGTGGATTGAGAATCCTTTCATATTTTTACCAATCAGTTGAAATTCCTGTTCAAATCGTTTGCCCTCTGATCTGTTAAATTGCCTATCCTTTTTTATAGTGATTTATTTTTACTCCAGGATTAGTCGGTTTGTATGGGAGACAAATATTTATATATTAGGGCTGAAATTTACCATCTCATAATTTGTTTTATGTTTGTCCTTTCTACTCTGTTTCTCTTTATTTCTTACTTCTTCCTTCTTCCTTTCTTCCTTCTTTCTTCCTTTCTTTCTTCCTTCCTTCCTTCCTTCCCTCCTTTGTCTCTCCCTTCTTTTCCCTCTCTCTCTTTCTTTTTTGTTGGGGCATGGATGAGGGCATTGGATAGATCATGTATTTTCTCTCCCTAGTCCTTGTGCCTCAGATCTCTTACACTCTGTTTTGTATTCTCCATTATCACTTCTCTACATGCTTCATTCTAGATGTTTTCTGATAACCTACATTCCAATTTGTTAACTTCCTCTTTAGTCCTCCACCTATTGAGTATTGAATTTCAGTTGTATTTTGATTTCTATAGTGCATGACCTTAGGTGTGTAAAAGCACCTTAAAGAGTGCACCGAAAGCTCACTATTTGATGAGTTGGATATGGAAAAATAGTCTCAAAGTCTGCTTGTTTTCAGTTCACTGAAAAATACTGTTTATAGTGGACATTATAAATGTCTACCCAATATTCATTCCTCAGTTTTTGGTCAGAGCCTAGATTTTGTTTAAGAATCCATTCTTCCCTCATGTGACCATGCTATTCAGGAAAACTGACTGCATCCTCACCTACTTACTGATGGGCCAAAATAGTTCAAAGCATTGTGATAAACCCATAAACCATGCTACTGATTGGCTCACAAATTCAAGACTAAACAAATAAATGCATGGCATTTGCCTAGTAACTGCTATTGATACAAGAATGGACATGACCTAAATTACCCAATCAGAAGTAAGAGAACAATTTTTGCTTCAGGAATTGGGGAAAGCTTTTCTCTTCTCCTTGGACATGAAGAAGGAGGCACGTACCCCCTCTACTACCATACTACTCAGAAGGCTTCTTAGGAACTTGAGAGAGGAGAACGTGAGCAGAGGGCCCAAAAAAAAAGAATGAAAAGTTGTGAGAATAGCAGAAAAAGATCAAACTAGAGCCCTGATTGCTCCTGTTCTGAAGCCTGTCCACGTCTGCACTTTCAATTATAAAAGATAATATATTTCCTATCTGTTTTAGCTGCTTTCCTGTAAAGTTTTCAGTTACTGGCAGTGGAAATATCTTAAGAGATATACCATTCTAGCAAGTAGCAGAGCATATTTATGCATTTGTTTATTTACTTATTTATTATTTATCTTTTCTGAAGGTGTTTATAAAATATAACATCATAAAGTTTTTACAGAAACATGTACCGTTTTATTCAAGAAGCGTTTAATTCTCAAATTCAATAAATGCCATGGCATTTAAAAGTAATTGATTTACCAAAAAGTGATTTCCCCTCCCTAAAAGTTGTTTAACTCAATTTTAGCTTTCAGGATGAAAATTTAATTTTGAAGACAATCAATGTAGATCCCATTGACCCAGCTAACAGTTTCGAGAGTCTGCTTTATATTGTTTCCTACACGGTAGAAATTAATGAGATAAAGTCTCTGCTGTGAATGGTCTCAAAGTCTAGTAAGAGATACAACCCTGTGAACAGTGATGTTAAAACTGCATGATAAGCATTATTACAAAAGTAGTCAATGCTGACACGTGAAGAGAGTTGTAAATGCTCTTTTGGGTTTCAGGACATTTCTCACAGAGGAAGAGATTCTTCATCTCTTTCTTGAAGTGTCGTTTTTGCTAGATATATATGGTGGTAGAATATTTTAAACAAAATAAGTAATATCTACAAAGTGGTAGAGTTATAAAACAGCAAAGCATAGTTAGAAGTCTAAATAGAAGAGATATTTTGATGGCAAGACTGAGAGGGCTTGTCCTATTACTTGAATCTACTAAAATGCAAAGACTATGACAACCACTTTCCCCAATCCCAACCACAGACTTAAGTGTTTTTCCTAAAATATCTGTCAATACTTAATATCCCAAATTCTTGCTACTCTGAGATGCAATCCAGATCTACATAAGAATGGCAGGAAGAACAAAGTAGAAGATTTTGCAATGTTCTATTTCTTTTTATAACCAACAATTTGTCTTTGAAGCTAAATCTATCCTTTTACCCAGGAAACGTTCAAGTACATGTGCTATTTTATTTTGTCAATGTCTGATTACCAAATTAAAATTAGAAAAAGAAAAATTAAAAAGGAAGTCTTGCTCCAGGGTCTGTTTTTTAGCTGCACTGCATTTATTCAATCTATCCTCTCACCTTTGGGTGTCCAAATGCTGCCTCCTCGAGAGGAATATGGCAATACAGCCTATACCATGTTATAGTGGATTCATTCCCTTTAAAATATATTATGCCTTTTTTTGCCCAAACTTGTTCCACCTGCCTTAAAGATCTCCATGTAAATTTTCCTTACTTTGTGAATAAAATTGGATTTCCAGGAGATGATAACTTCCTAAGCTCCAGATTTACAAGCACTGTCATTGTGTTGCATTTCAGTACCTTATATTACTATTAAATTATATACATTTAAATGTGTCTAAAGAAATATGCTTAGAAATTCAGAACCCGGCTATGGAGGAATTTGTCCTGAATGCTTGTTTTCAATTTTAAAATTGTCACATATTTTAATACAGTAAAATCAGTGTCATTAAAAGTAAACAAGCGTGATACAAATATTTGAACAAACAGAACATATTGTAACCTTTCTTCTTGGCAAGATTTCCCCTTCCAGAAAAAAGTAAAGTTTATAGAATGACTAAAAAACAGATAAGAAGGAGGGGCTGGAAGCAACCTGCAAGGCTTTCAAAAAGTCTTTGACAAGACTTCTTGACAAATGCTATTACATAAATTAAAATGCTATTACATATCACCATATGGCAGAGATCAACTATAAGAATCTGATCTTGAGAAAAGAAAATAAGGAGAAGGAGTGAACAAAAAGGCATTTCTTTCTCTTGTGGGCAGAGAAAATTATTCTAGTTACATCGGGAAAACTATTGGGTAGATCTTATCTGGCATATTTATACAGTATTCTGGTTGAGAGAAGCGTCTAAGTGCACAGGGGCTGCATATTACTCCTGCTTGGCATCGGTATAAGGCAAATGGCCTGGAACAAGCCCGAGGTCCCCTTGAAACTGATGCTCCACCTTCATGCCCAGCTCTATTCCAGGCTCCTACATTTGACAACCTCTGCTCCACATTTTTCCAAGGTCTGAGGGGACATTCAAAGGCCTCAGCATTTCATGCAAAGACAGGAAATCTATAATAAGAGTAGAAAATTATAAAACATACAAGTAATATTCACTTGTATTCCAAAGCTGGTGTTAAAGAGAAGCTCTAAATTCCTAACAAAATTAAGATGTTAGATCTCTGTCCTTCTACTCATATAGCAATTCAATGTAATTAAAAGTGTGGCTTAATTCTTAGGCTTGGTAAAGGAATAAAAACATTCAGAGTAAAAAAGACTGCTATTGTAAGGTGGTAAATGTGACTACGAATGTCACAAGACAGGAAGTTGTGCCCCTTTTGCTCACTGAGGTTATCCCAAGAGAGGCTGGCACACGGTAGGTATGTTATAAACAGTTGTTGAGTGAATAGCACACTGATATTTTCTTTAAGTAGGCAAAATTCTACTTAAATAATTTTGCTCAATTCCAGGAAAATACTTCTAAATTAGTAGTTTCTAATATTTTATCATAATCACATTTTGTTTTGCTTTAGTGCAGCTTGGAATAATAAGCTACAGTCCCTACCAGGGCCTGGCACAATGCCACACTGTTTCCATGCCTTATCTCATTTCAGCCCCACAGAATCTCTGTTAAGTAGGTATTTTAACTGTTTTAGCCCATGCAAACATGGGGAGCAGAAAGACGAAGATAACTTGCCCATAATCAGACAACTAGGAATTTACAAAGTCATGATTTGAACCAAAGTTTCTCTGACTACTAAACTCAGAGTCTCATGCTAGATTGGTAGAAATCCAGATACAAAATTGACTGACTGGAAACCAATCTGAATATACACACCTTCATTTAAGAAAGGACAAAACCACCATGTGTGGTTGTCTGGCCCTGCATTTACCAGAGGTTAAATTAAAATACTGGATTAGTTTCTCTCTATTCTATTTTTTTCCCCTAGAGTACAGAGTAATAGAATTATTAAATGAAGCTTTCTCATCAACTGTTTGGAAATATTGAAACAATATCTAGAGACAGGTGAGATAATACACTGGCACAGTTTAAAGAACTCCAATTTATCTGGTCATACGGAAAGGAGAATTGCACAAATTTTGCTAATTTTTCTCACATAAAAAATTTTGATGATAATCTGTGAAGCAAGGAATACATGAAAAAATTATAATTCGGGATGGGAAAGGATTTACTTTTTTGGGTTTTACCTCTGGCTGAAGTTCTTCCTGTAGCTGCAATAACTTCATCAGTCTATGAAGATGTACAGTTTTCTCTCTTTGTATTCAGAAGCTCTACTTTTCAGCTTTTCTTCACTAGTTCCTAAACAATAATGCTTGAAAATAAAGTAGAAGTATTTGTTTTCCGGCTTTTCTAAAATGAGAACCTTGAATAATACCTTTTTGCTCATACTCAAAATAAAGTAAAATACAGGAATCAGCTGCCCCAAGAGGCAGCAGCATTTCAAAAGGCCTTTTTAGGATTGAGTAACCTGTGGTTGATGAAGTGGAAGTATACTTTGAATGCCACCATTTATTTCTAAAAAGGATTCCGTTAAGAGTCAACAAAAGTGCAACTGAATAACTTCATTTGAAATTATAACCACTGTTCCCTCACCAAAAAGGAAAAAGAAACTCACTGCCCAAGGCGGAGTGAGAAAATTTAGCTATTATAGGAAAGAAAAGGAAATGCAACAATTGTTACCCAAAGCCTGTTTGGTCAAGCTAAAGGAGTAATTCAAAGAAAATGGGTACTTATAGCATGTGGAGTTCAGCTCCTTTCACCAAGCGGTGGACTGCAGGCTGTCGCTGCCGGGGAGAAACAAAACAAAAGATGTGCTGGCAGTTTCTGTGCAGGTTATACTAATTTAAAACCTGAGAACCTGAGGCATTTGAAGAAGAATCACTCTTCTAGGAACAAGTGGCAGCGCCTGCTGTGTCATCTCTCTCTCTCATTCTCGCTCTCCCTTGTCCTCAGCAGCGCCCAGATCTTCTCCCACCCAGGTTCCACACAGGAGTTCAGCCTTTCCCTGGAAAAAGTGTGGGCTCAAGTAGGTGCCAAGAGTCAGAACCTCACCACCTGCAGGATTTTTTATTCTTTCGTAAAGTGGGCAACTGCTTTAGATCTTACCAATTAGCTGCAGAGCAAAAATGGCCAACATATCATTTGTGTAAGGTTGAGCTCGTTTCATTTTAGTGTCTTTTCCTGGAAACTGTCTTTTTCTTTCTTCTGGAGTTCGGGTGAATGGCCACAATGCCAGCCCAACTGCCAATGTTTTGACCACTTCTTTTTCTTCTAAAGACTACACATTGCATCGCAGTCAACTCAGAAATGCTCCACCTCAAGGGAAGCAAACACAAATGTATTTGGGGGTCTGAAATGTACTCTAAATGAATGAAGCAGATGGATATAAACATCAGGGAGGGGACAAGCCATGCTCCATGAACAGATAATCAAATATGACTTTTAAAACTAAGAAATATACATGCTCTGCACCAGTTTGCAAACTCTGCTTTGTATAATGACCACTAAGCTGTAAATATTTGCCCAATATTCCTTAATTTAAATTCCTTAAAGAATTAATCTAATTGGCCAATACTGGATTATGACAGGGAACCTCTTGAGTCATGTGCCTATTCTTGTTCAATCAATCAGCACAGAAGGATTATGGTCACATGATATTTGAAGTATCAATTTAATCATTACACATTCAGTTTGTTGAGGGCCATTCCTTTAGACAAGGCTATGGGAGAGCATGGCGTTCTAATGGTTGACCTCTCCAACAGTACAATGGTCTTTCCTATAGACTTAGAAACAGAGACATCTAAAACTACAAGAGACCCTAATAATGGTGTAAATCAGTATTTCCTAAATGGATAATCTATAAAATACTGTCTGGTAGGATATTAGAGAACAAAAAAGTGTTCTGGATTTGGGAACTTTAAGAAATCGTGAACAGGTTTCTTTAAATCAGAATTTCTTGGAGCCTTTAATATTTTCACATATACTGTGAATCTCTTAAAAACAAGATTGTTATTTATATTTCTCAAAGTTTTATTTTGTTGTTCTTGTTACACTTTGATTTTTTTTTAAATTTTAAATCCTCTATCATAAGCATTCCTTAGTATGCCTGGAACTTGTGTTTGAGACATACTAATCTAAAAATCATTTTATAGACAAGAAAAATGGGCCTACTATTCTTCTTTAGTAAATATTCTTTAAACATCTATCATATACCAAAAATTTTGCTAAAAATAGACGTAGCCCCAACCTCTTATCTTTCTAAGTAAGAGGAAAGCAGGGATTGTGTGCTGTTAGATTTTTGTACACTCAGTGCCTACTGGCTTATGATTTCAATCAAAATTTGTTGAATTAATTTTAAGTGACTGAGGAAGTAGTTTTGAGCCCTAGCTTTGAATCAGTGATCTCTCACAAAGGTGTTTAAAACAAAAAACAGAGAACCTCATGGGCTCGGGCATAGTCCACAGCTACTAATAGGAATTTCAGGGTTATTGGCCCCCAATTTTTTAATTTTAGCCAACTTCATAGGCAATTCTAATGTACAGTGAAGACTGAGAATCCTTAATCCAAAAATATGCACTTTGTTAGTGGTATAGACAGTATTAAAAGTGAAGATGTTTGACACCAAATCCAGTAAGTTGTCTGCTACACTACATCAATTAGGGACAATACCGTGGGTAGCATATATGTACTGAGAAGGGCAGAGAAACTCCCAAACTAGACATAGTCACAGGCCCATGGCAAAGAATTGAGACTGAATACAACATTAAGCAATCAAAGGAAGGACACATGATCTAGGAAGACTCAATAGCAGAATGTCAGACGGCAGGGCACTCAACTGATCATAAATCCAGCTAGGGAACCAAGGCAGAAAGAGACAGTACTGGGAATTAAATCTGGCCCTAGGAAAAGGTGGCAAAAGAATCTAGTTGTTGGAAAACAGTACAAGTACAATGTTTATTGACCATACAGAGTATGCTAGTTCTATGTACTTTACATGAAGTATCTCACTTAATTCTCACAGCATTACTATAAAGTGGGAATAGTCATAATCCTCATTTTGAAGAGCAGGAAATATAGCTTAGAGAGGTTAAGAAACTACCTAAGATTATTTATCTAGTAAATGTAGAGCCAGGATTCCATCCAGAACAGACCGAAATTGGGGTACAGAGTCAAAAGGAGACCAGCAGCAAAAGGGACCACGCATCATATGGTCTTAAAGTGTTGCTTGAGTTTTTTTTACATTTCCAGGTCTCATCTCTCAGGAGTCATGGACTGAACCTGTAGGTGGACTTTAAGGAGCCTCAGCTACAAAACTTGGAAGTTGGAAAAAAAAGAAATTCAACTGGATGATTAAATAAGAATTTTTAAAAATCTGTATTTGTTACAACCTGAAACAGAAAGAAGCTACTGACAGAATACCAGGCCTCCTGGAAAAAGCTGCATTGTTAGACAGTCTGGATTATCTTCTGAGCTCAAGGGAGAGTCCACACAGTCTTCAATTCCAATATTTATCAACTTTATGTTTTCTTTGTTCAACTCTGGCTCAAGATTTTTTTTTAATTCTAAAGACATTACTTAAATAATCCCTTCTAAAATCAAGAGCTAAAAGCTTACATACAAAAACTGGTTATTTTCTTATCTGTCTAGATTACTTCCATGAATATTTATCGCTAGCTTTAGAGCAATCCGATTCCTCCTTCACAGCAGTTGTGCATACCAAATTTTGTTTTCACTGAAGAACAAAATTGATAGCATCTCAACTCCTAATCAAAGTTACTCATTTCCAATATACTGAATATAGATATTCCCTTTGAAATAAGGTCCTTAACTGACAGGAAAGGTATTGTTTTGCTTAATGACAACAATACACATACTGAATATACAGGAGTTGATCTAGTTCAAGCAGTATAAATTTTATGTACAAATTTTATACATTTTATATTCATCAGCCAAAGTTCTTTCCTTATGTTTATTCTCTCTCCTTTCTCTTTCTCTGTTTAAATATGATCTCAAACCTCTAGAGCAGCACTTTGCCCTGGTAGCAAAAATACAGAAATTTCATGTGATAACAAAGTGCTGTAGGGAAGCATGTGGTGTTAAAATCCAATCCAGCCTCACTGTCTATTCATGAAGATGGAGCAGTCATTTTGTAACAAGTTCTCAAAGGATGCGCAGAGCACTATTTTTTACAGTAAGAATTTAGTGGGTACAGTTAAATAAAATATCTTAAAATTCTGCAATCACATTTTAGTCCAGAAATATTCCTTAAATCAAGATGGGGATGTATATTAGTAATCTGTTGTTAGGCAACAAGTTAGAGGATTAAAAAACACCCATTTATTATCTCAGTGTTTCTCTGGGTCAGGAGACCAGGAATAGGTTAGTGGAGCCTCTACTTAGGGTCTCAGGGTGCAAAGTATTTCTAGGGTTCTGTTCTTACCTGGAGTCCTGACTTAAGAACTTAAGAATTGACTTAAGAATCCCAGCTTCCAAGACCACTTACATCATCTGCAGAATTTATTTCCTTGTGGGCTAAGAACCTGGGTTTCTTGCCAGCTGTCTAGAGGTCACTCTCTATTCCTTGTCATGTGGTCCTCCCAATATGGCTGTTTCCTTTTTCTAAGAAAGCAAGAGTCTGCAGAGTGAGTCAGCTAGCAAAATGGAGTCATATAATGTAGGATAATCATGGAAGTGAAAGACTATTAACTTGTCCATGTTGTATTGGTTGGAAGCAAGTCTCAGGTTTCACTCACACTCAAGGGAAGATTATACAAGGGCATGAACGTCAGGTGGATGGCCATCCTACAGTCTGCTGTCACAGAATGGTAGAAGCCAGCATGAGTATAGCTTGAAAGCCCCCAAAAATATATTCCTTTCTCCTACAGAAAATCTCTGCTCTCTATCTGCCATTGGTTTTTCTTACAGTAAACTTGTGGGCCGTCTATGTCAAATTCTCATCTAAACACACATCTGAGATCTACCCTAGTCTTATTTAATGAGCATGCCTAAGGAGAGGTCCCTGGAATCTACCTCCATATGCTATTTAGACTAACTAAGACTTGGGAGCAGTTTACTTACATCCTCTTATGGAGAGGATCAAAATTTCCAGCTATATGTAATGTCTTTTCTCAGAATTTTTAATATAATTTTGATCCCAAAGCTTTCTCTAAATTTTGTATTTTCCTTGGAATAACAATAGCACAGCTGTATAATAAAATGAGTTTTCAAAAAACATTAACAAACAAAGGATCTTTCCAGAGCTCTAAATCTTTACAAATTTGGGAGGCCCCTCCTTTATTCATTAATTTACTATATTAAAAACTACAGGTTACACTCATAATCTGGATGCCCAAAATAAGAGCTTTAGAATATTATGAGATCACTTTTAACATATAAAGAAATATTTCAAAGAATAAGGTGAGGAAAAAGAAGTTTAAGAATTTCACCAGGAAATATCCTTTTGAAAAGAAAAACCAGCACCAGGGAGAATCAAAGACTTTTTCCACATCAAAAGATACCAAACAAAGTGTCTTCCTTTTTATTAAACCATGTGACACTATGTAACACTAGGTTCATAATTTTGTCAACCACTGACCTTTTTTCTTCTAACACCAAGCTTACAAATGTCTTAAAGAATACTTTTCCCCTTAAAGGTGAATCCAAATGATTATTACTATTTCGAAGTAACTGCTTCAAGGAATCTTTTAGGTCCACAACTTAAAAGAATTGTGTGATCTTTGACTACTTTCCTGATTTGAGTATCATTTTCACTATATAATTTTATCCATCCTTTAGAATTTTTTTTCATCTTATAATAACTAAGTGAGGAAAAAAGCAATAGAGTATTTCCTCAGAAATTTATTATTTACATCTTTTCATCAGATTCAGCTGATTTTAAAAACGAGGGTGATCTTTAAAATCTCTTCCACATCCTTTCTAGTTCCCAGAATGCTCTCCTGGTAGACTAAAAATAAAAACCTAAGCCTTGCTGAAATAACATTTCTTTAACTTAAGCTCTCCCTGATTTGAATATGTAAACAGAGTTGTGTGTGTTGGTTTCATTACAAGAATTGCACTGTGTTGGAAAGAGAAATAATATTACATGTTCCACAACATGCAATACAGATTGGTAGACCAGGACAGAGACAAAGCTTGGGAGAGTTAGAGAGGTCAAGGTGTGGAGGGAACAGGTGGAGAGGAGCCGGGATGACATAAACCAATTTAGGCTTTATCATGGTTCCTGGATTGCAGTAAAAACTTCATTTACAAAATCATTCAGATTTGCCCAGGCCAGCAAAGCAAGGGAAATGTTTTGGGGCTATTTAGTACCAATATTCAAGAATGATTGATATAGTCTGCTAATGATTATAACCAAAGTAGGAATTATCTTTGGTGTCTTTTAATTTAGATTTAGTTGAGCAGATTTACTAATCACCATGAGAATTGTTCTAGCTACTGTCTAGATTTTTCTATACCTAACATATACCCTTAGTTGTACATCTATGCAGCACTAAGTGATACCTTGGCCCTTTGGTTAAGCTAATGTTTTACCTACAAGAACAACAAAGGTATATGGGTGATGAGCTCCACGGGCTTACTTATCTAAGAGATCTGTTCTCAAACTTTTCAGTCTTAAAAACTATTTATATAAAGAGAATGAAGGGCTTTTTTTGTTTGTTTTTTGCTAAATTTGGGTCATCTCTATAGATATTTACCAAATTAGAAATTAAAGGAAAATTTTGAAAATATTTATTTATTCATTCATTTTAAGCAATAATAAACTCTCTATATTAATGTAAATAGCTAATTATATATTAACAAAAATAATTACATTAACGTAAATAACATATTTGGAACATTAGTGAGAAGCATGTATTTATTTTACATTTTTGCTAGTATCTTTAATGCCCGGCCCAATAGAAGACAGCTGGATTCTCTAATCTGTTTCCACCCTCAAACTGATACAGTATCATACGTCATGTGGCCTCTGGAAAACTCCACTGTATATTCATGGGAGAGTGAAAGTAAAAAAGGCAAATGACATCTTAGTATTATTATCATCTCAAAGACCTCGTAAAAGCCTCTTGGGGACTCCCAGGGCTCTCTATACCACACTTTGAAACTTTGCTCTAGGGTGATAAGACCAAAGCAAAGCCTTTATTCAGAGGTGAAAAAAGTATGACATTCCGTAAGCAACTTCAATAAAAGTAGCAGACATGCCCCAACTCTGCCCCCAAAACACGTACACACCCAAAAGCCACAGATTCAGCACCATCTCACTCTTGTTTGGTGAGGAAGACTGGTCCTGAGCTAACATCTGTTGCCAATCTACCTCCTTTTTGCCTGAGGCAAATTGTTGCTGAGCAAACATCTATGCTAATCTTCCTCTAGTTTGTACGTGGGACTCCACAACAGCATGGCTTGATGAGAGGTGTGTAAGTCTGCGCCAGGGATCCAAACTGGTAAACCCCAGGCTGCTGAAGTGAAGCGTGCAAACTTAACCACTATGCCACCAGGCCAGCCCCACAAAATCACTCTTTATATCTTCATATTTATTGTTAGCAAGTATAGAATTATGGAAAGAAGAAAATAATTTCCAAAGATGTCTTACAAAAAAAGAAAAATCTTTTTGTAAGATTTTTGAAGGATACTTCACTAGCTTTAAACTTAATAAATTTATTAAACAAACATAAATATCCTATTTCTACGAGGAAATAGGTATTTGATTTCTCATGTGAGAAAGTAGAAGATACATAAATTACTTGCAGAAACATTAAAAAATTATATTATGAAAGATTTTCAAAATAGTTGAAACTAGCCTTGTGTTAATATTAGGGTTATCTCACAATAATTCATAACGGGAGATACATTGGAAGTGATAAAATCATTTTACTTAAATTTAGTACTAATCTTCTTTTTTGGATTTAAGAACTAATATAGGGGAACAAAAAACTGTTAATTTTAGTCAAAGTCAACCTATTTACATTTGTCAGAGTACCCTTTGGCTAGAGCAATAAAAGTTAATAAAGTCTCTATTTACGAAAGAAACAGATAAGAAACATTGACAAACGTTTCTGGCTTTTCAAAACATAGAGAAAGAGGTAGTTAGTTACAATTTTTTTTGTTGTTCATACATAAAAAATGCAATCCTCAACAGATTGATGTACAAACGCTCTGTCAGTGAGTCTCATTTTACTTAGAGGAATATAGAGTTCAATGATAGTAAAAGATCTGTGATGTTGAACACATTGGAAAAAAACAGTTAAAATAATTACTAAATGAGTCAATATTCCAGAACATCAAAAGCTAAAAGTGTGATTATGATCACATGAGAGTCTCAAATCTCAGAAAATAATTTATTGCGCAGATATTGAGTAATCTCGATTTAGAGTGAGGCACCCCATCTCCTATTCTCCTGAAGGCATTCTATACCCTTCTACTATAATATTTATTTAATTGCAATTACTTATTTATGTGTCTGGACATTCTAACAGAGCAGGAAATATTTTTGTTCATTTCTATAATACAATAATCTGAGTGATTGATGTGGAATTGATTATTAATAATATCTTGATAAATAAATCATTAGATGCATTCACATTTTGCTAAAGAGGAAGTAATTTCCCAAAGTCATACACCTAACAGGTGATGGAATTAGGGTTCACAACCTCTGAAACAGAATCCTTTGCTGTTTGTCTCTATCATACTCTGCCAACAACTAGACATTTATTCTTGGGCAAGTCACTCTCCCTTTCTGGGCTATTTATTTTTTAATATTTATTCCACTCTGAATTGGATGCATAGTACTGTGTTCATTACAATAGGTCAGGGAAAGTGGTGTGTTTTACCTTGCAGGATTTCCATCAAATTGATAATATAAACCATTATGAAAAAAACAAAAAGCAAAATAATGGTAAAAATACAAAATAATCCTACTACAAGTGAGTGGCTGTTTAAAAGATAATCAGGATCACAATTTCTCATTTTATTCAATGGCTCCATTACTATCACTTGCTCGTTATTAACTTGTAGGTAATATAAAAACTAAAATCCTTAAAATTTTAGATTAATCAACAATGTCATTTGGTGACACTATAATGATATCCCTTCCTGTCACAGGCTGCTTGGGTTGCGTTCTACGTACTCTAAAGCTATTTACTGAGACAATTATCTTCTCTAAACATTTCTTCTGCTTTTAAAGCACTGAAATAATTCCACAGTTTCAAAAAGTAAATTCAATAAGTACTTATAATACTTCTTACTATTTAAAATATGCACTATTCAACACAAAAAGTGGATAGGTATTCATAAAATGAAGTGGGAAAATCGCTTATAACAAAGGTAGTCATGTGGCCTGGCATTCAGTCTTTTTATTTTATTTATTTGTTATTGAAGTAACGTTGGTTTATTACATTATATTAATTTCAAGTGTACATTATAATTTGACGTCTGTATATACTACAGCGTGCTTACTACCAAAAGTCTAGTTTCCATCTATCACCATACAATTGACCCCCTTTATCCATTTTGCCCACCTCCGAAACCCCCTTCCCCTCTGTTAACCACCAATCTGTGGTCTGTAGCTATGAATTTATTTTTGGTTTTTTTGCTTCCTTTGTTTTGTTAAATTCCACGTTTGAGTGAAATCATACAGTATCTTACTCCATCTGGTTTATTTCACTCGGCGTAATACCCTCAAGGTCCATCCGTGTTGTCACAATGGTATGATTTTATCCTTTTTGTGGTTGATCACTATTCTATTGTATATATAAGCCACGTCTTTTTTATCCATTCATCTGTTGATGGACATTTAGGCTCTCTCCATGCCTTGCATATTGTAAAAAAATCATGCAGTGAACAGAGGGGTGAATATATCTTTTCAAATTAGTGTTTTTGTTTTCTTTGGATAAATATCCAGAAATGGAATAGCTGGATCATAAAGTAGTTGTATTCTTAATTTTTTGAGGAATCTCCATACTGTTTTCCATAGGGCTGCACCAATTTACCTTTTCATCCATAGTGTACAAGGGTTTCCTTTTCTCCATATCCTCTCCAGCACTTGTTATTTCTTGTCTTTTTGATCATAGACATTCCAATAGGTGTGAGGTGATATCTGATTGTGATTTTCATTTTCATTTCCCTAATAATTAGTGATGTTGAATATCTTTTCATGTGCCTGTTGGCTATTTATGTTTCTTCTTTGGAAAAAGGTCTATTCAGTTCCTCTGCCTGTTTTTAAATCTGATTCTTTTTTTGCTGTTGAGTTGTATGTGTTCTTTATATATTTTGGATATTAACCTCTTATTAGATAAATGGCTTGCAAATATCTTCTTCCACTTGGTAGGTTGTCTTTTTGTTTTGTTGATGGTTTCCTTTGTTGTGCAGAAGCTTTGTAGTTTGATATAGTCCTGTTGTCTATTTTTGCTTTGTTTCCCTCGCCATTGAAGTCAAATCCACAAAAAAATCACCAAGACCAATGTCAAGGAGGTATTGCCCATGTTTTCTTCTATGTATTTTATATTTTCAGGCTTACATTCAAGTCTTTAATCCATTTTGAACTAGTTTTTGTGTATGGTATAAGGTAACGGTCTACTTTCATTCTTTTGTATGTGGCTATTCAGTTTTCTCAACACTATTTATTGAAGAGACTTTCTTTCTCCATTGTGTGTTCTTGGTTTCTTTGTAATAAGTTAGCTGTCCATAAATGTTTGGATTTATTTCTGAGCTCTCAATTCTTTTCCACTGTTCTATGTGTCCGTTTCTCTGTCAATACCATACTGCTTTGATTACTATAGCTTTGCAGTGTATTTTGAAATCAGGGAGTGTGATACCTCTGGCTTTCTCCTTTTTTCTCAGGATTGCTTTGAATATTTGGGGTCTTTTGTGGTCCCATATAAATTTTAGTATTTTTGGTTCTATTTCTGTGAAAAATGCCGTTGGGATTTTGACAGGGATTGCATTGAATCTGTAGATGGCTATAGGTAATAAAGACATTTTAGCAATGCTAATTCTTCTAGTCCATGAGCACAGAATGTTTTTTCTTTGTGTCTTCTTTAATTTCTTTCAACAATGTCTTATAGTTTTAAGTATGCAGGTTCTTCACTTCCTTGGGTAAATTTATTCCTAGGTATTTTACTCTTTTGTTTGCAATACTAAATGGGATTGTTTTCTTAATGTCTGTTTCTAAAAGTTCATTGTTAAAATATAGAAACACAACAAACTTTTGTATATTTATTTTTTATCCTTCAATTTTACTGTATTCATTTATTTCTAGTGGTTTTTTTGGTGAAATTTTTAGGGTTTTCTATATATAAAGTCATGTCATCCACAGATAGAGTTTTCTTTCTTTCCTTTCCAAGTTCTTTATATTTCTTTTTCTTATCTAATTGCTCTGGCTAGGACTTCCAATACTATGTTGAATAAAAGTGATAAGAGTGGTCATCCTTGTCTTGTTTCTGATCTTAAAGGAAAAGCTTTCATTTTTTCACCATTGAGTATGATGTTAGCAGTGGGTTTGTCATATATGGCCTTTATTATGTTGAGATACTTTCCTTCCATACCCATTTTATTGAGAATTTTTATCATAAGTGGATGTTGGATCTTGTGAAATGCTTTTTCTGCATCTATTGAGATGATCATATAGTTTTTATCCTTCATTTTGGTAATGTGGTGTGTGTATCCATTTGATTGATTTGTGGGGTTGAACTATCCTTGAATCCTTGGAATAAACCCCATTTGATCATGGTTCCTAATCTTTTTACTGTAGTATTATATTCAGTTTGCTAATATTTTGTTGAAGATTTTTGCATCTATGTTCATCAAATACATTTGCCTATAATGTTCTTTTTTTGTGTTGTACTTGTCTAGTTTTGGTATCAGGGTAACGTTGGCCTCATAAAATGAGTTAGAAGACATTCCCCTCTCTTCAACTTTTTGAAAGTTTGAGAAGGATAGGTATTAATTCTTCTTTGAATGTTTGGTAGAATTGCATTCCTTTTAAAAGCAATACTTTGGGTTTTATATGAAAGAAAGAAAACAGTCATGCTTGAACAAAACACATGAAATTTCAAAACACATGGAATTTCCATTACTTCAGAGATTTTTTTCTTAAAGTTTTTATTGATTTATTTCAGGAAAATATATTTTAAAAACAGCATGGAATAATGGTTAAGAACTTGGGCTGTGGAATCAGGCAGCCTGAGTTCAAGTCTCAGGTCTGCCATTACAAGCCTGTCTCTGGGCTAGTTACTTAATTTATCCTCACTTAAGATTCTCTGAATTTAAAAGAGCATTAATAATAGTACCTACCTCATAGTCCTGTTGCAATAATTAATGTTAATAATTGTAAAGGGCTTAAGAGTTCTAGCATATACTTTGCACACTTGAGTGCTTGATTGATAAATAAATCTGATTATAATGGCTTTCTACATATACCTGGGTATACCACAAAAAAATTTCAACCAATAACAGAAACTAAAGAGATTGTATAAAATAGAGAGCATGATGGCCAAGTGGTTAAACCAGTGGGGGAAGATGAAAGCTACACAGACAAAAACAGTGAGGCAAAAGAAGGAAGATGGAGAAAATAAACCATTTCTGTATCCCATATGTAGTTAATATCCAAAACCTGTGAGCAAAATCATCTGACTCTTTATAGATTCATGAGCAGCAATGGATGTTTGCAACTTGTTTTAAAGGATAAAATTTTAAACTGCCCCAAGAAGATCAATAGAATTCTTTTTGAAAAGGAAAATAAATTAGCTGTTCTGTGTTCCAAATGAAATAGCAAATAAAATGTTGAAAAGGCTTCCTATCAAAAAAATGCTCTGTGCTACATTTTACACCTGGGCAAAAAATAAAGAAGCATCTTCGTGTTTGGAACATTAAGAAATTTAGGTTTGCATTGAGGTAGGATAATTTTATAGCAAAGTAAAAAATGGCAAACTCAGACAGTTTGCCACCAACTATAATTACTTTTAAAAGAACATTTTGATAAACACAATTCCATACAAAAGACCCATAAACATAGACAAACTATTTAAAAGAAAATGAGGGAGAAAGGATACTGAACAGAGAGGCATAATCATGGGTTCTACAAGCAAATTTGATAGAAAATAGATCCAGAAGGATTTTGAAGATAAGTCCTGGGAAGTCTGAGGAAAAGGGAGGTTTCAGATTCTGGAAGAAAAAGAGAAAGAAAAAGGATTAAAAGGACAGTAAGATATCAAAGCTTATCATGTATAATAGGGAGAAGTTGGGAGAAGGGATATCTACATATATATATAAAATTATAATAATATACATGTATAATTTTGTGCCATTTTGTACTTTGTACTTGCTTCCTTCTCCCATCTCCCTATAAATATGTATATTTATATATATATATGTTATTAGAAAAGCATAATTAATAAAGTCAAGAAGATATGCCTAGGACATAAATTCACACTAATCTTTAGAATAGGTTTTAATTATTTTTAAAAGACAGCAAATATATTAGCAAAGAAGATTAAATTTGGGTCTTAAAACTGGAAGAAACTTAAATATTGTCCAATTCAATCTTACCATTTTAGAAATTAGGGAGATGAGCCTCAGAAAAATGTGATGACTTGCGTAAAGTCACAGAACTGGTTAGTAACAGAATGAGAGCTTGGATCCAATCACTTGAGTCATTGGGTCAGTGCTCTTTACAATATACCCGCCCAACCTATCATGGCAGAAGGATGATTTTTTCCTCACTCAATTAAGCTGAATAATGTTATTCCCAATAATCCAGAGAAATTAATAAATTCAAAACCAATGTGAAGAGGTATCAAACCAAAACAAAATCCTCTGTAGTACATAGTATTAAAATTACTTATCAAAAGTAAGGAAAATATTTTTCAAGTGCAAATACTGTGATGTTTAGCTACCTATTTATTGTTAAATGAAAATTAAGTCACCGAACTTGCTAAAAGAGATTCCTAGAAACTGAGAAAAGTAAATTTGTTGCAGCTGAAAATAACTGTAACCCCTCAATTTGTTGTGCCTTCATTCAATATACATTTATTGAGCATTATTACTTGCCAGCCATTGTGCTGGGATCCAAGAGTACGGTAATCAATACAGATCTTTTTCTTACCAGTGCTCTGCTGGTAAATGATTAACAATTAACTCTCCAGGGAAAAGAAAGCCGTACTTTGTAGCATTCGCCAATTTCCATGGTATTAATACTCCACTATGGCTGATTTTAGGCTACCAGTGTGACATCACTGAACATGAAGTTGAGAAGAGATGTGAAGTAACACACCATTGTGTGTTGTTTCCAGGATAACTATTGCCCTTTACAAGCCAGTATGAGCTAGTTCCACCATACCATCGGACCTTCACAGACTATCTTGTGTCGGGAGAGGCAGATAATTGATAAGAAAACCAAAAATTGCACATGATACTACATATTGTAGTATAATTGTCGTGAAGGAAAGAGACAGAGTGATGGTTAACTGGGAGAGAATTGTTTAAGGTGGAGTGGACCTGGTTTTCTGAAGTGATAAGATAGGTACCAAGGGATGAAAATGAGCTGGAGGAAGAGCTTTCCATGCAAATGGGAAGCAATAGGGGAAGGCAATCAGGAAAAGTACGTTCCAGGAAGCAACTAAACTTTCTGTTAGTTAATCATTAATACAAGCAGAGTCCAGTAGATGGTGCAAAACATTTATTTACTTTTCTTGCCTACTTTTCTTTTAATTCAAATTTCATTGAGGCTGGAATGCAGGGTTTCTTCCCTCTTCTCGTTTTGCCCCAACACTGCTGGCCTTTTTCTACTTTTCTGCCCTCCCTCCAGGATTCTAAAGAAGTAGCACAATGTTCTTAGAATTCTGAGTGCCCTCCAGACTCCTTTCAGTGAGGCAGGATACAGCATTGTATTATAGGAAGAGGTTTTAAGTCAAGTCTTTCAGACTAATCAGAATGGAATGTCTACAAGTCAAACCATCCTTTGTAACACTGACCACTTCACATCACAATGATCACAGATTAACCACTCGTACAATTTGTATTCCACTCTTTCTTATCAAAGACATTTTTCTCTCTAGGCAGGCAATGGATAAGGAAGGAAAAGGAAAGGAATAAGAAAATTCTTTCCTGTCACATAGATTTTTAATTATTTCAAAATTTTATCATCATACGTAAATGAATAATAATTTTATATTTTGTAGGCAGTCTTTTACTTTCCTGTCCATGGTCTGACAATAGGAGAAACTGAGAACATATTAGTAAAAAGCAATACGTTTTATAGTACTGAACGTTTCAAAATCCTTTAAAGATGACTTGTTAATATTCTCATTAGAAATACACACATTGGTAATGCTACCTCATGTCCTCACCCTCCTAGAGATTTCATCAGCACCCCAAACTTTGACATATAGCCCTCTGATTGCAGAAAATATTCTACAAGTTCTAACTGAGTGAGATGCCAGGAACACCAGAGATCCCTTTGCCACTAACACAAATAACAGAGCAAAAATCTGATTGCTCTAAGTCTATGAGAATTTCTACAGCAAATAAAGCCAGAATAGTGGTGAGACCATATTACAAGCAAATTGAAAGAATGGAAGATTTTCTACATTATAGATTTAAATACTTTTTTTTAAAAAAAGACCTTAGAAGTCCTGACCAAATTACCCAAATTTTTATTGAAGTTATTTCTATGGCTTTTTCTTCCATGTTCAAGCTGCTATGTTCAAGTTCCAACCATTTCCACATTTGAATAAATAAAAAGAGGAGATTATTTCACCATTTTGGTACTGAAAAAGGTGTTGTGAACAAATTTTGGTTTTCAACAATAAATTTCTCAAAGATATACTTTGCATGAGAAAAAAATAATTTTAGTATCATTCAGAATTTAAAAAAAAAAAGGAAAAAGGGTCCCCATGTTTCTAGAAAAAGACTGTCAGTCATTAAAGCAGATCTGACGGATCAAGTGTCCATCCCGTTCAATCAATCAACGTCAGGTGTATAACCCAGAACTGGTTTTAACCTATGTAGTCAGGCAAGGACCCCTGGCTTTAGTGAACATGCTTCTGTGAGCCCACAATCAGTGTCAGCCTCATGCTTTGAAGGTCAGCCAAGAGGTGGCAGATTCACGCCAGTGAACACTCTCTTAACGCTGTGTTAACCCACTCCCTCTGCTAGAAAAACACAGCTTCAAAAGAATACTTCGCCGCAAAACCCATATAAAATCAATTGTTTTGTTCAGAGATGAAGACTGACCAACACAACTCTCTCTTATTTAAGCAAGTAAGAAACTCAGCCACTTCATGTCAGGGATTGTGTGACCGTCTCATCTTTCTACAGGGTTGGCTGAAAGTCAATTTTGTTATAGTATTGAAATTCAAATATACTAGCATATTATGAGAATATGATACAGGAGTACAGCCCATAATCCAAACCTGTTAGGACTCCATGCATTTCAAAATTCAGAACTTTTCAAAGTTAAAGAGGTAACATGGTACAGATACTATATATTCTAATACCCTCAGTGAAGTGTGGGTCAGTACTTGGTAATCAAGTACAACATTTCTACAGCAAAACAGTACTATAAATAAAAACTATTAGTAGCCTCTCATCAACGCAGGCGTTCAGGCAGGATTTTACAGCCGAAGAAGTTCATGTCAGATCAAGTTCTGTCACCAAATGAGTAAGAAAAAAGGTTTTGGTTTTAAGAGCTCTTGTGGAATTTTTAAATTTTGGAATCACGGATGAAGTATTATGGAGTTTTAAATACTTACTAACATAAGGATATAGGAATTAGTAAGACATTGCTGGAATATCTCTGGATGTTCTCACATTTGATAAAAGGGAACATAAGTAAAGCAAAAATTAAAAATATATTTAACAGGCATTAAAAATAATTCATGAGAGTGATAAAATTATTCCGAACTGGAGCACGGATGTGTAAGGTGTCAAGGTGATGCTTCTCAGTGATGCTGGGTTGAGTCCAGAGGAATACCTGGAAGTTAAACAACTGGATGCAAAAGGGAAGAACATTCCAGGCAAAGTAAAGAGAATACACTAAGGCATAGGGGACAGATAACATGGCTGTCTTGTGGCAGGGTAAAAATATCAATGTTGCATTAATGAATTGTAACACAAATTATAAAATACATAGCCATGAGTCCACACTGATATAAATAAATGACTGAACTTTAAGAAACGAGAGAGGGGCCAGCCCAGAGCGCAGCGGTTAAGTTCCCATTCTCCACTTCAGCCACCCGGGGTTTGCTGGTTTGGATCCCGGGTGCAGACATGGCACTGCTTGGCAAGCAATGCTGTGGCAGGTGTCCCACATATAAAGTAGAGGAAGATGGGCACAGATGTTAGCTCAGGGACAGTCTTCCTCAGCAAAAAAAAAAAAGGAGGATTGACAACAGATGTTAGCTCAGGGCAAATCTTCCTCAAAAAAAAAAAAAAAAAGAGGGACAGAATAGACAATTTTCTGTGCAGAAGAATTCCAAATAATTTATGTGATACTGCCCCCTCAAGGAGGTATAGTGTTAACCTCCACCCCCTAAGTGTGGGCTGCACATAGCAATTTTTTTTCCACAGACCACAGTATAAAGAGGACCAAAAGAAGAGTTACTTTACAGTGGAGAGACCTGACAAACACTACCTTAGCTAGGTGATCAAGGTCATCACCAACACTGATGTCATGTTCATAGCAGGTACCCTTGACATGATATGATGAAAATGGCACTTTACCTCTCTAGTCTTATTCTCAAAACTCATAATCCCGGTTTAATTATGAGGAAAACATCAGCAAATTTCAACTGAGGTGCATTTAACAAAATTTCTAACGGGCACTCCTCAAAACTCAAAGTCTTCAAAATAAGGAAAGTCTGAGAGATTGTCACAGCCAAGAAGAGTCTAAGGATACACAATGACTAAATATAATGTGGCCTCCTGGGTGGCATCCTGTAACAGAAAAAACATGTTAGATAAAAACTAAAGGAAATCTGAATAAAAATGGACTTTTGTTAATAATAATGTATCAATATTTGTTCATCAATTTGACAAATGTACCATACAAAGGTAAGATGTTACCAATAGGGGAAAACTGGGTGTAGCATATATGGGAACTGCCTGTATCATCTTTATGACTTTTCTTTACCTTATCATATCATGAAATTTCCTCAGTCCCATTCAGTGCTTCATATAAAAAGATCTGTTCTCAAATCAGACTGCCCAAAAGTTGGAAATATTTTGCTTTTGAACATCCCTTTCAGAGATTTTACTAGGATTCTGTCACTGTAGGATCCTCCCCTTATGTCGTAAGCCACAAATTTGCTTGGGCAATGGATTATGTGATAATTTCTTCAGGAAGTCTGTAATCAACATGATGAAAAACTCATGTAAGCAATAACTTTGGCCCATAACTCCTTTAGTGTAGAAGGATCTAATATATTTTGGTAATTGGGCTTATATATCTCCCACCCCGGTATTCTCCCCCACTTCAATTTGTACTGTAGGTGTCATTAGAGTTTCTAATCACACAAACCAGTCCAGATTCTTTCCTGAAATTTAATATAAAATTTCACTCATTATTGCTTCCAGGTCACTATATCCCTCAGATTAGGCATAAGAAGAAAAAAACAAGGTTTATGGGTTATATTCCTACTATAAAAGACAATCATGACAGTCAAATTATAGTGGCCTTTAACTAGTCTATTATTATATTTTTAAAAATGATATAGTGTATTTGTGAGGGAATACACAAATGCCAAAGAGTGAGGAAACAGAAGGCAAAAAGAAGACACTTTAAATTGCTGCTCATCTAGAAGTAGAAATGGGAAAATCATAACTAATTATCAAATCAAATCATGTTAAATCAGCACTAGATCGTAGTTACTGCTTAGTAATTTGATAGCCTAGCAAAGCAGCCATTACCTAATGATGACAGCTATTTACTCAGATGGAGAGTCACAGGATATTGGAACTACTGCCACACCACATAGCATTAATCAGAATAGCCATCAGTAATGGCCCCTTCAGAGAACCGAATCAGTCATGATTAGTAGGGGTGGTTCAAGTTCAAAGAGTTGCGAAGTTAGACAGCATGCCTCTTGGTCCCAGGACCAGGACTCTGTTGTTCACCAATCTGTTCACCTCAGAGTTTTATGAGCTGGATAGAACATGGCTCACAGGATGCAAAGTGTTATAAGGGCTAGGTAGCCTTGTCCTACTCAGCCATCTTAAGCCATAGCAGAAAATTTTGAAATGATTACTTTTTAACTCAGCTCATCCAAAATGCCTGTTTCAAAATATAAAACACATCACTGCTCACTGTCACCTCACCCTTTACGCTGGCCTTGACCCTCAACTCATCCATGAGCCAAAGCCTTGTCTGATTCTTATTCCATCCTTGAACATTATACCAAATATGAATATAATGCATTTCTTATCTCAACTCTCATCTTCCTAAGTCTCAGCGACGGGGGAAAAAAACACACATATTAAAATATTGTCGAATAAAAATTTAAAAGTCTAGTAATTTATTTTCAAGTTAGTGTCAAAATGTCCCTGAATACAAATGTTCTAGATATCAAAATGTTTAAGCAAAGTGACTCATCAAGAAGTGATGCGCCCATTACTATAGTGAACCATTGTTCATAAGGGATCAAATGAAATATAGAACAGTGTAATACAAAACACAGAATATAGCCTCTATTCTTGGTGCTTTAGAACAAATTTAGTCTATGAAAGATGGCCTCTTTTTTTCATCAGAAAGGAAGTGAAGGATCTCTAAATGGATTTCTATGAGTACAGAAGTGATCCAGTGGTCTGTGGCATAGGTAGACAGGTTGAATTAGTATTCATCATCTCTTACCCAAAAGGCTGGGAGTGGCCATTGAGAGAAATGGGGAAAAGTATAAAATAAAACAGTTAGAAAAGGCTCATTGGTTCTTTCCAATGAGGGGAATCTCAGCAGATGGAGTAATTCTTGAAGATATAAGTAAGAGGAAACAACTACACTCAAAGATAAAATTTTTAGTAGAATTGGTTCTATGAAACAAATATTCCATAGCCACTGATGGTTTAAGTAGAAGTAAGGAAGCAGAAAACCAAAAGAGCTTCAAGTATGTTAATCCAAGAAAGCTTTAAACATTCTTTTTCTCTCTCTGAAAAACTATATATTTTACAACAGCAATTTACAATCAATACACAAAGATTGGAAAACTAAAATAAAAGAAAATATAAGTATATAAAAATCCCCCAAGGGGCTGGCCCAATGGTGTAGTGGTTAAGTTCACATGCTCTGCTTCCCCAGTCTGGGATACATAGGTTTGGATCTGGACACACATCTACATACAACTCATCAAGCCATGCTGTGGCGGTATCCCACATACAAAACAGAGGAAGACTGGCACAAATGTTAGCTCAGCAACAATCTTCCTCAAGCAAAAAGAGGAAGATTGGCAACAGATGTTAGCTCAGGGTCAGTCTTCCTCACAAAAAAAAAAAAAAAAATCCCCCATGACCCAATTACTAGAGATAAACATCTTGGTGTACATCCTTTAATATCATGAGCTATCTCATTAACTATTTAAAAATGAAAAATAGGACTTTCATTTCTGATGTAGAAGGTGCGAGATACTTTGAGAGACTCTCCCACTGTAACTAAACGGTAGATAGAACAAAATAGAACTCATGAGTTAGTTACAGAGTCAGTAATCATTTTTTTCCAGCTTTCTTGAGGTATACTTGACAATTTAAAATTCTATAGATTTAAGGTTTGCAACTTGATGATTTACATATACATTGAAAAATATTCACTGCAGTCAAGCTACTTAACGTATCTATCATCTCACATAGTTACCATTTATTTTATTTTATTTTATCCCATTTTTGTGGTGAGAACACTTAAGATCTACCACCCTCTTGGCAAATCTCAAGTATACAGCACAATACATTGTTATTAACTATAGTCAAATTATTGTACATTAGATCTCCAGAACATATTCACGGATGAACATATTCATATACATAGATGAAACTTTGTACCCTTGGACCAACATCTCTCCACTTCCCCCTTCCTCCAAGCCCTGGTAACCAGCATCCTACCTATGGTTCTATGAGTTTGACTATTTTTAGATTCCACCTATAAGTGAGATCATGCAGTATTTCTCTTTCTGCATCTGGCTTATTTCACTTAGAACGATGTCCTCCAGGTATATCTAGGTTATCACAAATGGCAGGATTCCCCTTCTTTTTAAAGACTGAGTAACATTCCATTGTGTGTATATATGTGTGTTTTCATGTATATGTATATATGTTTCACATTTTCTTTATCTACTCATCCATCAATGAACATGAGTGGTTTATATATCTTGGCTAGTGTGAATAATGCTGCAGTGAATATGGGAGTGCAGATATGTCTTAGAGATACTGATTTCACTTCCTTTGGTTGTATACCCAGAAGTGGAATTGCTGAATCATAAGGTAGGCCTATTTTTTATTTTTTGAGGAACCTCCATACTGTTTTCCATAATGGCTGTACCAATTTACATTCCTATCAATAGAGTACAAGGGTTCCCTTTTCTCCACATCCTAGCCAACACTTGTTATCTTTCATCTTTCTGATGAAAGCCATTCTGATGTTCTATTTCATTGTGGTTTTGACTTACGTTTCCCTGATAATTAGTAAAGTTGAGCATCATTTTATGTTGTTGACCATTTATATGTGTTCTTTTGAGAAGTGTTTATTCAGGTCCTTTTGCTCAGTTTTTAATTGGGTTATTTGGTTTTATTCATTTGAGTTGTATGAGTTCCTTATATTTTAGATATTAACCCCTTATCACCTATATGGTTTGCAAATTTTCTCCCCTTTAACTCCATTGTTGTTTTTTCATTCTGTTGATTATCTCCTTTGTCGTGAAGAAACTTTCCCATTTGATGCAATCCCATTTATCTATTTTTTGCTTTTGTTGCCTGTACTTTTGGTGTCATATTAAAAAAAAATCATTGGCCAAACTAGTATCGAGAAGCTTTTCCCCTATGTTTCTTTCTGGGAGCTTCCTGGTTTCAGGTCTTATGTTTAAGTCCTTAATCCATTTTGAGTTGATTTTTATATATATGTATATGTATATATATGTATATATTTTGTATAGTATATGGTGTGAGATAAGGGTCCAATTTCAATTGTGTTTCTGTACACAAACAACAAAGTATCCAAAAAGGAAATTAAGAATACAATCCCATTCACAATAGCAACAAAAAGAATAAAATGCTTAGGGATAAACTTAAGCAAAGAGGTGAAATTCTTATACACTGAAAATTATAAAACATTCATGAAGAAAATTAAAAAAGACACAAATAAATAGGAAGACATCTGATGTTCATGGTTTAAAAAGACTAATATTGTTAAAATAGCCATACTACCCAAAGTGAGCTACAGATTCAATGCAATCCCTATCAAAATCCCAATGGCATTCTTTATAGAAACAGAAAAAAACAATCTTAAAATTCATGTGGAACCAGAAAAGACACCAAATAGCCAAAGCAACTTTGAGCAAGAAGAACAAAGCTGAAGGTATCACACTTTCTGCTTTCAAAATATATTACAAAGCTACAGTAATCAAAACATGGTACTGGCATAAAAACAAACACATAGACCAGTGGAACAAAGGAGAGCCCAGAAATAGATCCACACATCTATGGTCACATGATCTTCAACAAGGGTGCCAACAAAACACGATGGGGAAATATAGTCTTTTCTATAAATGGTGTTGAAGAAATTGGGTTGTCATGGTTTGGAGCAAACAGGAGCATGCAGGTTGCCCTGCGATTAGATTTCTTAAAATAGCATTATAACAGGGATGCAGAATCTTAAACTAGCATCAAAGTATTGCTGTTGCTTTAACTGTAACTCAATTTAAGTTGGGACTGTCAAGAGTGGCTGAAGTTGTCCCAAGTCAGAGGTGAATCTTAGATCTCAGTAGAAGCTGACAAAATCACCTCTGCAGAAGCAGATTAAAAAAAACCCTCTACAAGAAGAGTTCTCCAATTTAAGCCCGTATGATTTGCATAGATGAAAATCAAGCACTGATCTCATAACCAAAGATAATCTAACATGTTAGAAGGCAAGTCAGCATGAGCAAAAGTCAGGAGAAAAGTATGAACAGATTTAGATCCCAAGTATAGCTGTTTGACACTGAATATAAATTATTATTCTGCCTGTACTAATTAAAGTGAATTAAAATTAAATAAAATTGAAAATTTAGTTCCTCAGTCACACTAGCTATATTTCAAGTGGTCAGTAGGCACATGTAGCTAGTGGCTACCATACTGGACAGCACAGATAGAAAGCATTTTTGTTACTGCTGAAAATTCCATTGGACAGTGCTGGTTTGGAATGTCTATAGCTATGACAGATACATTCAAAAAGATGAGTGAACAATAGTAGATTGTCAGGAATTACTAGATTTCCAGCCATTGATTTTTAATTGTACATTTCAATGTGGTTTGACAAATATATGTTATGTTATCAAACCAAAAATCAATATATGAAACACTTTTATCTCCCCTACAAGTGCTCTTGTACCCATTTGAAGTTTATCCCTTAACCCACAACCCCATGATAACCACTGATCTGCTTTCCGTCACAGTAACTTTGAGTTTTTTCCCTAGAAATTCACATTAATGGAATCACTCATTATAGAGTCTTTGGTGTCTGGCTGCATTCATTTGCCACAGTGCTTTTGAGATGCTTCCATGCTGCTTCATGTATCAGCACTTCATTCTGTCCTACCACTGAATGGTATTCCATTGTTTAGAAATACCATAATTTATATATTCATGCACTAATTGATGGAAATTTGTATTCTTCCCAGTTTAGGGAAATTATTAACAAATCTGCAATGAATATTTACATATAGATCTTTGTGGACATATATCATCATTTCTCTCACGTAAATACACAGAACTGGAATTGCTGAAAGGTAAGCATATGCATAACTTGATAAGAAACTGTCAAACTATTTTCCAAAATGGCTGCACCATCTTGCACTCCCACAAGCACTGGCAATATATTATGTTTTGAGTTACTCCATACCATTGTCAGCACCTGGTATTGTCGGTCTTTTTCATTTTAGCCATTCTAGAGGATTTGTGGTGCTAACTTGCTGTGGTATTAATTTGTATTTCTCTAATGAATACTGATATTAGCATCTTTTCCTGTGCTTATTTGCCACTCATATATCTTCTGTGGAGAAGATTCCTGTTCAAAACTTTTGCCTGTTTTTTTTTTTTTTTAAGATTGAGCTGTTAATTTTCCTTTTATTAAGCTGTGGGAGTTATTTATATGTTCTAGATACAAGTCCTTTATCTTATCTATGTTTTGAAAGTATTTTGCTCCCAATCTATTGCTTGCTTTTTCAGTTTAACTAGTTTCAAAAAATGGAAGATTTTAATTATAATTAATTTCAACTTATCAACTTTTTTCTTCTATAATTCATACTTTTAGTATCTTCTCTAAGAAATCTTCAATTAATCAAAAGTGATAAAGGTATTTTTCCTATATTTTCTTCAAGAAGTTCTATAGTTTTATCTTCTTTGTTCAGGTATGTGATATATTTTAAGTTAGTTTTTGTAAACAGCATGAGATAAAGATCAGGGATAATTTCCCCATAGATACGAATTGTTTCAGCAATATTAAAAACATTTCCTTCTCCATTAAATTATCTAAGCAAATTTTTCAAAAATCAATTGACCATGTATTTATGAGCTGATTTCTGGACTACTGTACCTGATGGACTGAACTACGTCTATATTTACTCAAGTACCACATTGTTTTGATTACTGTGGCTTTAGAGTAGGTTTTAAAAACTGGTAGTACAAATCCTTCAAATCCCTTCTCAAAATCGTTTAGTTTTTCTAGGTCTTTTACATTTTGATAGAAGTGTAGAATCAACTTGTAAATTTTACAACAATCTCAATAAAAATAGCTTGCTAAGATGTTTAAAGAAGTTGTGTTGGATTTATAGACCAATTTAGAGAGAAGTGCCAACCTAACAATCTTGAATCTTTCATTCAATCAACATGGTTTACCAATATATTTATTAGGTATTTTTACATTTATTTCAGCAATAATTTATAGTTTTCAGTGCACAGCTTTTGTTAAATGCATCCCTAATTGCCATCTCAGTTACCATGGAGCTGTGCAAAGCAGAGTCATGCCTCCTATTTCTATGATTTTCAGTGAAGATGACATCATGTAGAGTGAGGACTGTCTGTATTTCATTTTTTTTAATTTTAAAGGGTATTTTTTCAATTTCAATTTCCAAATTTTCATTGCTGTTATATAAAAGTCAATTGATTTCTTATACTGACTTGATATCCTGCAACCATGATAAACTGACTCACTACTTTAGTTGCTTTTTTTGTATATTCTTTTGAATTTTCTGCATACATGATATATTTTTG